>NC_133778.1:46317618-46465554 GCF_003597395.2 Chelonoidis abingdonii | reverse complement strand
AAAGACTTCCCTCCACCAAGATTTGAAAGTATCTTGTCCCTCCATTGGTCCTCTGGTCAGGTGTCAGCCAGGTTCACTGAGCTTCTTAACCCTTTAGAGGTAAAAGAGACATTAACCCTTAACCATCTGTTTATGACAGGTTGGACAAACACCTGTCAGGGATGGTGACTATAATACTTAGTCCTGCCTTGAGTGCAGGGGACTGGGCTAGATGACCTCTCGAGGTTCCTTCCAATTCTATGATTCTATATGAGGAGAGCATATGCGTTTTTAAATAAGGAGAATTCTTAGTGTAAAAACCACTTGACTTTTCATGATTAAAGAAATAAAACCAATCTTATGGATACTGCAAAATTCCAGTCAAAACATTGTCAAAGAAATAATGACATCAAAAAGTCAAACAAGGGACAAGCTGAAATGTCTTCTGAAAATAGCAAATTGCTAATGAATTATAGATTATAGAATATGTGCATGAATAAACATTATACATTTACCGACAAAAGTGCAAGTGTAGACAGCTTGAAAATGATGTAAATTTTGGTATTTGTAACTCTGTTGGCTTCCCTGGAATTACTCATTCCCGATTTAGAGAAAGGTGAATCAGGCTCAAACTAGTAGTATATACTCATGTTCAAAATGCAGGAATAGTCAACATAACTAATATTGTAAATAACTGAAAGCTTATGATGGAATGTTATATCCACCTTTCATTATAGAAGCTATGCCCCTCTCCTGCCATGTGGCAGACTTCAAGTAATATTCCATCCATGCTCATTAAACAGAGATGGGCCTAAACCAAAATCCTCAGATCTAGATCTCATCCAGATTTGAACTTTGCTGCATAATTTCATCTCTTCAAATATGTGTTTTTAGTAGGTATCAGCTGACATCTATAGTAGTCAAAAAGAACAAGCCAGGCCAACATTTTCACTCACAAATTAAAATGGACATATTATGTTTTCCTTTCTTGGTATCAGAAGAAAAGGAAGAGTGGAGAAGAAAAGATGGAATGAAAAGAGTGGGCCTTGAAGGAACAACAAAAAAATAAAAATAAAAATGGAGCTTCCATGTAATTTTGCAGTATACACATATTATAAAGCATAAGAAGGCTGCAAAATTAAGGTTCCTCTCAAGGGAACCAGTAGTTTCAAACACCAGCAAGTTTTGCTCTTGCCTTTTATTTTTTTTTTAAATAAACTTATCAAAATCCCTTCATTTTGGGTAAAACCTGTTAAATGAAGAATCATTATATACATAACCTGTAAAATAGTTTTAATGTAATAAATATTCACTGAAGAAGTCTTGCTGTTTGGATTGAGCTCTCAGAAAAGGTGCACTGAATGAAGCAGGCATCCTGTGGAAAATATAGTATATGATCATGCAATTAAAGACTGTATCATAATGCATAGGCACAAGTGGGGAGAATTAAAGTTGCATGAGACACTTTAATTCTGACATTTTCTAACATTTGAGTTCTTGACTTTGCAACATTAAAAATGTTCTTTTAACAGTATTTTTGTGCATAGTTTTTGATACTTGCCTGGTGTCCCAGCTGTGAATGATATCTTTAAACTCTGTGTCAACTCCTTAGATTATGTAAGGCAGTGTAAATTCATGGATAGCTATGCTGATTTATACTAGCTGGCAAATTATATTTAAAACACCTTTTGCTTTAGCTTGCATTAGCCATTTGTGAATTTCTCAGATACTTCCTCACAACTGGCTATAAAATATAAAAAAATGAAAAAGACAGAATATAATTGAGATTTTTATATAAAAATGTGAAAGATAAATGTGGCCCCAGGAAAGTGCCACTGAAACCAATCAGTGGATGGGCTCATTTGAATACAAGTGCTGGGTCTTCTTCCAGCTCCAGCTGCCAGGCAGATTGGGGTTTCAAAATAAGTGGCCAACTCTAACTGTTAATCTTTCTTTAAAAAAAAGCACATTTACAACCTCACCTAGATCCCATTAAAGTCAGGGGCAAACTTTCATTGCCTTCTGCATAGGAAGAATCAAGCAGGCCACTGCAGCACACCACAGCACAGCAATAAAGGAGCATCCAGGAGGTGACTGAGGTAGTAAATAAAAGTAAAACTACGTAAAGTGATGAAAAGATCTGAAAACTGCTCTATCCTATGGAGAAATCCCTGGGAGGGGACAGAGCGACGGAAATTTCTGCAAGGGAAACTGGGGTTTCCTAGGAATCGTCACATTGAAGGGAGATAGGGGATTGTGGAGTTTAGATGGGACTAGCTCTTTCCAGGGATTGTGGAGTCAGTTGACCCTTCATGCAGCAACACTGACTTTTCTTCACCCTTACCATGGCTTTTATATAGCACTATGGTGAGACTAACAATCTTCCAGTTCCTACACTGCAATCCAATGGGTCTGCAAGGGACGTGTTCATGGCTATCTGTCTGCAGGGAGGCCACTCTACATACATGTGCAGCTGGGATGCTCTGCACATTTAGTGTTCAGCTGGCATTACAACCTATCCAAAGTAGCGTCAGTCTCTGGACCAGATGTTAGACACTTTCAATTTCAGGGTTTGAACACAGGGATTCTAACCACCAGGCTCCCAGGAAGGTAGCTGGGGAGAGGACAAACAATTTTCATGGTCCCTTGCCAACCTTCCCACTCAGAGAGATTTGAACTTGATAAACTGGTTCCCAGAGCCATACAATTAGTAGTGGCTAAAATAATGCAAAGGATGCTCCAGCTTGTTAATATTCACTACAGACAGCATTGTATTTTCATCTAGTTTGTACAAAGGGCTCTAAAGATGTGCAAAGACCAGCTAAGAAATGAATCTGTACCAATACACGAGAGAATTCAAACATTTCTTAAGAATAGTTATAAACAGCTGACACATTCAAACTCTTTATGCAAATAGCCATGTTAGACTCCTTTATTAGTTTACCTCTCAAATTCTTCTCTCAGTAGTTAAAGTGAATCAGAATAGGTGGAAGTGCATAGCAATACTGGTCACAAGTCTTGAAGTTATAGGGTAATGTGGCATGACTTCACTAGGTGGCAACAGAAGCAGCAAAGGAGAGAATGGGAGCAAGAGAAGAAATGTACTTGAGTGGAGTTATGCTCAGGCAAGCCATAGCCAGCTGCATGAAGAAGGGTGTGTGTGTGTAGGTGGGTGTGTTTCAGTCATGGATGGAGCTGGGTTGGTGTGATAAATGAAGGGTCACTCAGCCAGCCAGTTAGCTATAAAGTCCCTCTTGGTGGCTGTTCTCTGCTTGCTTTACCTGTAAAGGGTTAATGAAGTTCCCCAGGTAAAGGAAAAGGAGTGGGCACCTGACCAAAAGAGCCAATGGAAGGGCTAGAACTTTTTAAAATGGGAGAAAAAAACTTCCCATTGTTTGTGTGTTACGTCTCTCTGGGAAAGAGGGGGGCAGCAGGAATACTGTGTAATGCTTGAATCAGGTATAAAAAATCATGTTCCATACCTAGAAGAAATTATTGGACAGAGCATGTTTAAACAGACACGATTAGTTTTTTTTTGGTTTTTTTTGGCTTGTGGCTCTCCTATGTGCTAACCCCAGATACTTTTGTTTGCTTGTAACCTTTAAGCTGAACCCCCAAGAAAACTATTTTGGGTGCTTAATTTTTGTAATTATTTCTTTTAAGATCTAGCAAAAAGCCTAGGTTCCAGATGTATTTTTTTCCTTTTTGTTTTTAATAAGATTTTTGTAAAGAAATCTTTTTTAAGAACAGGATTGGAGTTTTGGTGTCCTAAGAGGTTTGTGCATGTTGTTTGATTAGCTGGTAGCCACAGCAAATTTCCTTTGTTTTCTTTCTCAGCTCTTCCCTGGAGGAGGGGTGAAAAGGCTTGAGGGTACCCCACAGGAGAGAATTCCCAAGTGCTCCTTTGTGAGTAAAAAGGTTTTTTTTTTTTGCATTTGGTGGTGTCAGCGTTTACCAAGCCACGGTCAGAGAGAAGCTGTAACCTTGGGAGTGTAATACAAGCCTGGAGTGGCAAGTATTAATTTTTAGAATCCTTGCAGGCCCCCACCTTCTGCATTCAAAGTGACAGAGTGGGGATTCAGCCTTGATAGTACGTGTTCCATCCCTATTTCTATAAATGTAAACGTCACCAAGATGGAGCCATCTTGCTGATTCAAAATCAAGAAGATGGGACAATGGTGGAACTGGACCAGGAATGTTTGAAGTGCCTGATGCCATTTCATGCAATGTAGAAGATTAAGACTGTTCCAAAGATAGAGTTTTGTATAGAATCTTACTTTATATGCTCCCTGAGGGGAGAAAGAGCTGGAGGCAGTGGGTCTTTCTCCCCCATTGCCACTTGAAGGGTGGACTGATCTTTCCCTCATTACTGGAGAATGGATGGATGGATGGATGTCTCCTAGTTGTGATATTATGACTTCCTTCATTATGTTTTGCTGCTCCATCTACTTACTGGCAAGAGGCTGGAAGCCTCAGAAACTCCATATCCAAGTACCATCCCCTACAGCCGCTCCCCCTTCAGAGTCCTTTGCTTGGGGAGGTGGATAAGGCGAGGAGCTCTTCCTCTGGATATAGTAGAGGAGAAGCAGCTTCACTCCTCTGAGCTGTCCCTGGCCTATGTGTTACAGTGGGTCCCACTGCAGGATTGTGGAAAGCTATAGTATGAAATGCATTTGCTAAACTCTATCTCCTTCATTTACTTTACTTTAATTCTTAATTTAAATCAGACTCTTCGTAATTTACAAAAATATTTGTGGTTTAGCTAGAAATTGTGCTGTTTTGTACTTGGTAATAGGTATTAACATTTAGCAGATGGTTGCCTCATTAAGATAAAGCTGAAACAATGAACTCTTACAGCTCAAAACGGTGAAGGTAGCTGATATTTACTCATTGTTCAGCATCTCTGTTTCATTTCAGTGATTCTGAGCAGAGAATGCTAGTGGGCCTGATTCTGACGTCACTTAGGGTCTAGTCCTGGTATGTATGAAACTACCACCACACCTCCTGGCTGCCATGGGAGTTGAGGACCCCCCACACCTTTCAGGGTTGGGTTCTTTCACCGTTGATGTAAAACTAGAGTGAGCAAGAAGAGAACCAGATCCCATGTGCCAAGGGCCTGATTCTCTTCTCATTTGCAATAGTGTAAATTAGTAAGTTAAATTTGATTTCTGTACACACAATTAATTACATAAGGGAAGGAGAGTGGGGTCTCTTGTGTTTATCTACTTGTTAGATATGACTAAAGCTGCCATGAATCAAGATACAAAATCTGTGAGGCACTACTATAAACTCTGACCTGCCAGAACCAGTGCTTGTACATATGTGGGGCAATCACTGTTGCATCAGTCCTTAGCATGTCTAGAGCCTAAGTTTCAGTTTATTATAATTTAAATTATATATGCCCATCCACTAACTTGCCTGTGTTGTTGCTTTTTCAGAACTCAGCAGAGTTCCCCTCCAAGGGGACTTCTACTTTAAAGCTTCATTTAAGATTAAAAAATCACATGACCACCTTTAGATATTTAAAAACAGGAATAAAAAAGGTCAGTTATTTCTAAAACAAACACAATATTTGAAGCAGTATAATATTTTAATAAAATTAAATCTAAGTATTGACAAAGCATTATGCATATACAGTACATACTGTATTTAAAGCCTATGGACCTTAACTCAATTTATTCTAGTATAGTCAGCTTTGGACACAAGATCACTTGTTTTGTAATAAGAAAGTTTACAACTGTACTTTAAAGTGATTTTACATATGTACATATGTATATATACATATCTATACTCACATACATGTGTAGAGATATACACACATTTGTATATATATACATATACATTACATATATGTATATATGTAGACACACACATATGCACATAGATATGTGTGTGTGTGTATATATATATATATATATTTGCTAGCTCTCTATGGAGGAACCAGTAGGTAAAAAGAGATATCACAGATAACAATTTTGATAATTATAAAAAGAAAACTTGTAAAATATTTTAATTATACAGTTTGTTAGTAGTTTGCACTGAACAAAAGGAACAGAGTCTTCTGTATTACATAGAAATTATATTTATTGCATTTGATTATGTTTGGGTGTCAGATGAGAACTACCTGCCTGTTTATGACAGCCAACCTTCTAGTCATGTTGAGGATAAAAATAAAAATCCCAAAATATAGAAAACATAAATTATTCGGTTAGCGTGGTCTTGTAGATGCAACCAGTGACGATACTTTCCCATTGTGTAGCATTGTTGTTCTACTTGTTAAAATAGTGACCTACTTCAATTTGCTTTGAAGCGGCTGCTTTCTGTACTATATCTTAATGTTTTAGAACCTGGTAGACATTGTTCTCTTATTCTTTCTCTAAGTAGCAGAATGATGGCCACTGACTGTAAAATGCTCAGTACAAGAAGGATAATTGTATCTTCTCAAATGTGAGTTGGAAGAAGGTTTCAGTTTGAACTAGAAGAGCTCAGTGAAGTATGAGTTACGACCCTGTGGATTATCATCATCACCTGGTCTCTTATTTGCTTTGAAGGCTTATCCACAATAAAGTACCATTTCAATGAAAGCAGTAAATGGTAATTTCCATGCAACATAAATTGTAATTTCAGAACATGCTTGTGTTCTAAAAAAATTAAAAAATATAAGGTGCCTTGAGAATGCTGGCAGTTTTACATTTGGAACATACGGTTTATATATATATATTATATATATATATATACACACATCATAACTGCTCAACTTTACCTTACAAGCTTCAAATTTAGGAAAATATACAGTACTTTTGCATATAATGGTATATCCTTGTAGCCCCTGAGTCAAGTATAGAGGATTTAAATACAAAAAAAAAAAAAGAAAAAAGGAAAACAGCCATTAAAAGCACTTACATTTTATGTGAAGTAATAGTATAAAAAGATTATTTCCCAGGAAGACCAGGATCAGAAACATGCCTATGAAGACCCAAGATTCCTATAGTGTTTAGGGAAGAATCTGGCAAGGAAGGATGCCTAATGGAGTGAAGATAAGTTTTACAATGCTGTGGGTGCAACTCTAAAGACTGGTCATGTTCTTGTTCTGAAAAAGAAGCCAAATTGTCTTCTGAGGCTGTGTTAAGATGTACTCCACTTGAGAGGGATTCTTTGGATTTAAGTTTCGATTTTTCAAGGTCTAGAAATTCAGGACACTGAGAGAAAGGAAAAGAAATTAGGTGACAATATATTTAAAACAGTCTCACGGATATTCCTGTTTCTACTGAAAATGAACAAAATCCCCTCCAAAAAACCCAACCCCAAACCATTCTTTGCAAACAGAGTCTGAAACATAAGCAGAGAAATCAATGATTTTCACTAAATATTGTGTTCAATTAATTGTAGTCGAATGCAATTCTGCCCAGGATTTATTTGGAGGATAAACCAAGAAATTCCCCCCTTCTTCCTCAGGCTTGTTGTTCCTGGCTCTATATCCGAAGAAAATTTTCAGTCAGAGACTGAACTGTCTTGAGATGGGCCAACACTGAGCTCCTGGGTCTCTGAACACCTCCGAAGTCTGGGGCAGTTCAGAATCAAAATCTGTGACTGTATCAAATTCCTAACTTTGAGGCAGTGTGGATCTGGATACAGATCCAAACACTGAGTTATTCTGTATCTTTTAAGTCAGAGCCTGTGATAGAAAGTGTGCAGAGATGCCCTGGTGGCAACTCTCTGGCACATGCACATTACCTCCAGGAGTGCTGAGGGAGTGTAATCCTGCCTCATCCACTTAGGCAGCATACAGTTTCTGCATGGCTGGTGCAAGCATGAGTTTCTGCATGGCTGGTGCAGCAAGACGTGTCTCAAGGCAGGCCTTGGGTCAAGACTGGAGATTTCTTGAGTCCTTCCACATGCTCCCCTGCAGGGCTAACCACAATCTATCCTTTCATGACTTGGGCCTGCCTCTTATTCCCCCCTTCCTCTATATTTTTCTATGGGGTCCACAACCATTGCTAAACGCCTGATGATTAAATTTGTAGCTTTGAGACCTATATTTGGCTTCTACACAGTAGAATCTCTAGAGATTCGCTTCCAGAATAATATAACTAGATGAATCCTGTGGAGACATTTGGCCAAGTTACAATTTCCTGTTCAGAAAACTACAGAACAAATGCTCAGTCTTCCAGTAGTAGGTAACAACGTTAATCAATCACTATAGTTGATTCTGGGCACATTCATACCTGTGAAGAAGGACTGAAGCTTCTATCTGTTTTAATAGATACTACAGGATGAAGGCTTTGCATCACCCGGATAGCTGGCTGTTGATATTCTGCACTTGCAGTCACTATACTATATGCAGGTGGAATGAGTGTTGACTGTCTCTGCAGTAGCTGCAGGATGGTTTGAATGTCAGCAGTCATTTGGGATTCAAGCCTAGGGAAGTAATATGAAATCAATTAACATATGGTCATGGATGATTATGTTTGAACACACCGATTACAAATGCATTCAAGGGGGATCTGCAGTTTATTAACAAAGCAAGCCATTCCGTGTAACAGTATTATCATGTTTTGAATAGGAAAGAACAGAAGGGGGAGCACTGAGCCATTCCATGGCTAGCAGCTCACGCTTTCATACAGAATATACATTCTAATGTTTGCTCCAGACCTTAGTTAAGAATAATACATTACTATCATTTCTGTTTGCAATTGATATGAATATTGGTGGCCAGATTCTCAGCTGACATAAACTGGCACAGCCCCCATTGATTTAACTGGAGCTGGGTTGATTTATACAGGCTGAAGATCTTGTCCAGGATTTCTAAAGCAACAGAAAACTCTGACAGTCCCAAAGCTACTTCTAAGGGGATACAACACAGCAAGGCAACATAATTGATGTTTTCCCACAGCAGGAAACTGTAGGGTAATCTGGTTGTTTTAAGTAAAGGTCTTGAAAACAGTAATCTCTTTAGGTGCATGGTGAATTATTAGAATTAAAAGTAGGATGCGGCGGGGAAGAACTGATCTGAAGCTGTGTTCAAAATTCACAACTAAACTCAACATAGTTGATGTTCAAAAGTGGTATATTTATTGATTGTTTGACTGACTGACTAACTCTTTGTGATTTGGTGCATGAATCCTGAAAGTTTAAATAAACTTTGGTGTAAGTCACAACATTTGAGTCTGCTTATCTTCTCCACACTTCCATTGCCATGGCACTGAAATGATTTTCAAGTTGTCTTGCCAACATAATTAACAGACTCAGCAATGGGTAATGCCTATTGTGCCTCCCCAGCTGCTAGGAGACCACACAATGTGTTATAACAGATTGTAATCTGGATATAAATCCTCATGTATTGGAACTCATCTCCTGACAGAATCATTTTCACTGTAAACAAATTTTTATGTCAACAGCCCTCAGTGTTGTGAATGTCCCGACAATAGCTCTGCAGCAGCAGAATTATTCCTGCTCTAGCAGATTTTTGCTGTGTACTAAGCCCTAAACTTGCACCTGACCTCTGTCCCCTAATGGACACTGAAGATGCCTTTGCTCCTCACATAGATATTAAAGGAAACATTGCTCCTAGGTCAGCTGTTGTTGCCATAGATTCTGTGGCATCAGCTTTTATAAAAGCAACCTAATAAACAGCTCAAGCCCTGCGGAGGTTATACCCATTCATGTCCTATTAATCCTCTGCTCAGCTCCCTTACGTTGTGTGCTGATTGCCAATATGCCAATATTGACCTCAGAGTAAGCATCCTGCTGATACAACAGGGAAAAAATGCTGCAGCAGCACCACCATCCAGAGAGCATGTCTGCTAAAACGATGACATAATTCCTTTTTGAATAAAAGATGTGCAAGAATTTGAGTACTTGGTTGATAATTTTGCCCTCTTGTACCTCTCTGCCCTTGCTCCCCCTGCCTTTTTAAAAAATTATTTCTAGAATGGCCCTCCTCTCAGTTCCCCACCACTCCAAATCAGAGAGTTCTAATTTCTTCTACTCTTCATTCTTTCTCACTTGACCATTTACCACCACCCCACAAAAAACAGCCAAACAAACTAACCCTTAAAAAACAGCCATATTGTAACTGGGCATAAAAGCAGAAGAAAGAGAGTGATAGGTGGTCACTGGGCTTCCTCAGCTTGTACAAAACCCTATACCAGTCCACCATGTAACCCCCGTTTAGCATCATATCAGGGGCAGGGCTGAGGGTAGGAGGAGGCAGGGAGGTGTGCCCAGGGAGCATTGCTCTCTGACTTTTCTGGGTCACCAGAATAGTTGTTCAAAGCTTGCATAAATTAGAATAGTTTCCTTGCAGCTGATCTGGCCTGTGTCAGGGACTAGCCAGGCCCAGAATCCAGGAGACACAAAGGTACCTTAACAAGCACCAAAAGAATTAATAAATGAAGTGGGATGTGGATAAAATCCAGAAAAAGAAAAAAATAAAACTAAAATCTCAGCAGTTCATCAGAAAACTCCCTGCCACAAAATCTTTGCCTATGGCATCAATAAACCAGCCCTAAGAAATAGCTCTAGATACATTTAGGATTTCAGGAAAAGGAAAGAATATTAAGCAAGACATTATTATGTATAATTCCTCAAATGCTGCGATGGGAGCCCTGTAAATTTCTAGTTAGATTAGATAGGTAGATAAATACCTACATAATTCTACTTCATTCATGATTTATAGGAATTTCAACCTACATGTTAAAACGTGTATCTTGTAACATATAGTATGTCACTAGAAATGAGAATACTGAAGTTTGGTTCACAGAATGCAAAGGGGGCAAGACATCCTTACACTTGCTTTCAGTTGCTTGTTAAAATGTACAATGCAGTGTGCCAATAAAGATATACTAAAGTATAATTAAGGCTGAATTTGTATCATGGTAAATTTGGAGTTAAATTGTATAATTGTCATGGCAAAAATGTTGACAGTAATGGAATTCTGGGAAAAATAATAAAAAGCCACAGACCTGAGCACAGGCCAACTTAAAATGAACTGAAATTACGTGGTAAATTATAGTGTACATGATAGTGTATGACTGATCAGAATACTTTCACCATATTTTTAAGATTCCATGAGCTATTCTGCTTAGCCACCAACTATATTTGTTAGACACCAATAGGGAGGGAGAGAAGAAGATATACTAGCAAAGGTAACTTACACATTCAGTATTTTGACAAAGAAAATGACTGTTTTCTATTGTAGTACATGTGTTTTGCACTTGTGATACTTCCATGGCTATTTATTAAAGAGACAGCTGCAAAAGGAGGTTTACTCATCAAAAAGTGAAGATGCCTATAATACAAATGCTGCTTCTGCAAGGAAGATGATTTGCTCAGTATATCCCCAGGAAAGCATAGTAATTCCCATTTTCTGGGCACAGGAACTATGTGTAGAAAGCCAGGAAGTGCTTTTGGAGGAAAAGTTCAGGGGAAAGAGAGATGATGGAGCAAAAACCAGCACCTACCCAACCCAGGATGGGATTTTCAAAGGGCTTAAAGGCCAGATTTGGATTTCAGTACTTAAAGATGCAGGTGGGTGTCTAGCCACTTTTGCGATTTCTGCTATGCACCTATCTGCATCTTTAGGAGTCTTAATACTTTAAAAAATCTGGTCCTAAGTGACTTACAAGCACAAGTGCCATTGACTTGCAATGAGATTTGTACTCATGATTGATTTAGGTGCTTGTGAAAATCCTCCACCAAATTCATCCTTGTTGTGGCTCCATTGATATCAATGGTGTTGTTATCAACCCAATGTGATCCTGTCACATAATTGCTTTTACCTGTTGAGTTGTTCTTGAAGTAAATCTAGCCGGTGCTCCACTTCCCCATAGGTCAGCTCACTTTCAGTTTCACAGATGCCCCATGTAACATGAGGTAATGTTGACTGTCTGGAGACCTCCTGGTGCCTTTTGGTGTTTTCCCACTCCCAGTTTCTTTTATCACTGATATCTGCCAAAAAACAAACGTCTTGAAGTATAAAGATACAGATCCACTAAGAATAGACTTGTATTTCAACTTATGGAATGCATGGCATGACTGAGTTAGAGCTACAGTCTCCACACTTGATTTTTAGGAGTGTTCAGCCAAGTGAACATAAACCAGTGTTTGCAAACCTTTGAAAGTTTATCCCTCCCTCTTCAGGGAAATTAAGCCAATCACAGCTCTGTCCTGCAATTCCTTCTTATGTTGTTAAAAGCCAACATCTTAGTCTGTACATCTTCCATGCTTGCCCCAGCAGTCATTGGTGCACCCTGTATGCACAGTCTTTGGGAAATGCTGGGGTAGAGCATCATCATATACTCCCTCTCCTTTTGTACATACTTTGATGGACAGTGTAATTATCAACAATGTTGACATTTAAAGAATTATAACTAACATTAATGTTAGCACCCATTGAAAAGGGTGAGGCACGTCACTGCTCAGAGCTACTAGTTCAGACTCTCTTCAAACTCAGGCAGATGACTCCATCCTCATCGGTTACACTTATTTCACATTTTCAAGGTTTTCTTTGCAACAATAACAGCTAGAGACTTACCTATCAGAAAGAAGGGCCTCTGGAGGACACCAGAGAGACCTGTCCAAATGCCCTAGCTAATCCTTTTGCCAGATGGGAGCATATTCCATAGTAAAGAAAGGAATATTCCATAGTAAAGAAAGGAAGTCCCTCCCAAAGTTTTATACAGTGGTTAAAGTAGATTGAATCAGGAAGGGGAGCTCTTACCACATAAACCAAAAAGGAGGAGGAGTACATCCTCTGCTTTTAGCAGAGAAGGGGGAGATGAGCTTTACTGGATTAATGGATCTTTGGAATATGTGGGATCCCAGGGTTTCCTAGGGTTATAGTGAGTCTGTGAATGTAATAGGGTATAATAGGCACCTGATAGTATGAATAGGGCTGAAGGAGGAGGAGATTTCACCTTGGCTCCATGGTGGCCCATTCAGTTTCTCCAACCACTCACTACATGCCCCCAGGGAAAGGGTGAGAATTGTGTAATTTTGACTCAGCTAGCATGCATGGTACAATTTACAGTTGTTTGAGGAAACTGGAGAGCTTTATGAGATGGGCAGGGAGCAAAATTCTGACAGATTCAGACCCAGCATAATCTTAATCCATGTCTGTTTGTAGAATGTTTGCAGTATATTGGAAAAGCAACTCATTGATTATAGACAATGAACAGCAGGAATGAAATGTAACCAATAAATGCTGTTTGTGTACACTTCTTTACTGCTCTGTAAAATCCCTTAGATTTTACGTATAAATCACCCACTAAAATCATATATTTTCTACCTCATCTTGGTGTCTCTGGCTCAGCCCTGGGTTGAATGACAGGTGTTTGTGTCCTGGAGTAAAAGTTTGTGGAGTATCTAGCTTAATGTTTACAATGCAATTGCCAATTAACTTGAATTCAAAACAGGACCATAATAATCTAATCTAATAATCTAATCTAGACATATCCTTCAAGGAATAAGTCACTCCCCTTGTTCTGTGCATCTTCTTAGGTAGTCCCACATGTATGAACAGCCACAAAAGCTGTGGCCAGGAGACAGTCAAAACATTACTATGCAGCATGGCCTTGGAAGAATGGAGGATTGTTCCCAAGATGTGAACTAAATTAATAAATATATGGCCTGGTTAATCTAAACAGTTCAAGCATGAAATTCTATGACCTGAATAAAGGCCCTGGGAGGCCTCAAAGAGTGGGAAATGGCATTGTTCTGCAGTGGGGAGGAGGGGGGAGGGAATGGGGAGCAGCAGCTACATAGAAGCTACCCTTGTTCTGTTAAGAGAGGCTCGAGATTGAAATAAAATGAGTACTGCAGGTCAGGATTACACTGGCAACATTTACACTGCCTGTCCCACCCTATCCAATTCAAGGATAATAACTCTTTCCCTTCATGGACAGTAAATTAATTGCTAACATTTAAAACAAAAAAATAAAATAAGGACTAGGCTAAAAATATATCTCTGGTAATGGCAATAAGTTATGGAAGCTTATATAGATGTTCATTTATATGTATATTTACAAGATTTATACTTATAGACTCAGATTAGATTTACAACTGCCTTTGGAGAACATAAAATCAATTTCTAATTGATATCAGGAATGACAATTTAATTTAAAACCAATCAAAACCAATCTGACTTTTTATAAAAGCTATAAGAAAGGTGATCAGCTTTCAAATACACCACTAAAAATGCAGGATTACAAAGACACTCATTCATCCCCTCAAAATGTTGGCTTGTATGTGGTCTTAATCAAAATGTGCACCCTTTAGACTTGCTAAATTTAGCTCAGAGTAAAATCTGCACTAGGTTGCCTTGGAAAACGTTGCTATAGCTGCAAGGACACATCTCTGGCTACTGGCAGAGGGAAGGTAAGCTTTCAAACAGCAATATGTACAAAACACGTTTATATCAGCATTTGACCTTACCCTGAGAAGACCAGATGTCACATAGCTTGGCCTTTGGACTATCAAAAATATGTTGTTCTGCTGGACTAGTATTTAGAATAATTTAAAATAATATCTTAGAAACGTAAAGTTGATCCTGAATTTGTGTGGCTAAATTTATTGTACCAGGAAACAAATTGTTGAGGAAAAAATCAATAATCACTAAATATAGAAGTAGTCCTTGAAAACAGAAGCAACTGTAAAGGCATCTTCAGCAACAAAACCTTTAATGTTGTATAAACAGACTTTTCATTAGTTCACCCTATCACAGAAAATTAAGGCTTTAAAGAAAGATAAAAAGAATGTTTGATGAGATGATATAAACCACTCATTCCATATTAAATTAACTGAGATTGCTTAATCACTGTAAACCATATGACACATACTAAGAACCAAATTCTGCTCTTCTTACTCAAATTTCCCACTGAAGTCAAGATGTATTCCTGTGTGATATTCCATCATTTTTAATCAAGTAATATTACAGAACTAGATAATGTCTTTCAATTTCATTGTTATGCATTGCTTTAACACAATTTTAAATGTTCAATAATATAAAATATGAAGAAAATAGGTTAAGCTGGTAAAAGTTTATGAGCAAAACTTTTTTTTTCAAAAAATGGAAATTTGATGACATCAAAATATTCCATGAACCCATGTCAATTTCACCAAATTGTTTAAGTCAAAAATAAACCTCAACATTTTTTGAAAAAAAAAATCAAAATGTTTTTTCAACATTTTCTAAATAGTTATGAAAATGAAATATTTATTTATCACCTTTATCTAGACTGGGTGTATGAAATTCGTATTTAGTATCCTTATCTAGCTTTCTATCTAGGGTTTGGTACTGCCACCCATCACTGTAGCATGATAGGCAGCCAACTTTTTTCACTCCAACCTCCATCTGATGGACTCATCACAACTGTGATTCCTGTGGCCTTGTTTATAATAGTGAAAGCCATCATTAACTAAGGGAAAATTTAATCCAGAGACAGTAAGGACCAACTTTTCAAAGTTGCCCACTTATTTTAGCCATCCAAAAAATAGAGGCATCCAACATTATGAAATGAAATGAAAATGTTGACTTAAATGACTTGTCCAAGATGTTTCAGGAAGTCATTTGCAAAGCCTAGACTAAAATTTAAGAGCTCCTGGATTCCAATCTCATTCCCAGGCTACCAAACCATAGTGCCTCTCAAGGGAAATAATTCTCTGAACATTCCACATTTGACATGAAAGAAGATTATTTTATCAATGTTTCCTGAAACATTTAAAAGGTAAATTAATGTATTATTTGTCAACGGAAGAGGTTTATTTCTCTCTCACTGATCATCAGAGCAAAAATGAATAGGCCATCTTTACAAAATAGCAACATGGAAATAGATTACCTCTGCAAGAATGGCTTCTTTTGTCAATATGGATCCTTTCTGTTGCATGCACCGCTTCTTCGAAGTCCAACCCTGTAGTTTTCCCTATCATTGATGGGTAATTGATTATTTCAGAGAAGAGAGGTTTCTGCTCATCTTCAATGGATGATACCAAAGATGATGATTCACTTTTCTTCTCTTCAAAGTGTTTCTTGGTACACTGATAATGTCTAGTGTTATCCATGGAGTCTTCAGGATCGTTCTGATTGTTTTCTTTATCATAGCCTGTCAAATAGAAATAATTGTATACAATGATATGCAGTGCATGATATATTATTCCAATTTGTTCTGGACCTCAGGCCAAGCCGGCGCTAGGGATAAACAGACTAAGAAATTGCTTAGGCCCCAAACAGTTCAAGCCCCACTCCCCATTAATTATTAGTATGTGTTGTTGTGGAGGGGCCCAAAATATTCCTGCTTAGCACCAGCACTAGCCTCAGGGGCAGAGTAGAAGTTATAGCAATTAGCAAGTTCACTCTCTGTTAGGGATAACATAACTTTAATGGCTCTTCTATTAAGGACCACAGTAGAGATGTTGGAGATATTCCTTCTAATGCAGGTTCTACCATTCATTTATATAGCAATCTTAGGTGTTTGTGCTGGAGCCCCCTCAGTCTACAAGAGAAAGGGGCTGCCAGCAGGCATTCACTCTGACAGCACCTCAACCTTGGAATCTACTGCCTTCAACTTGGTTGAAAATAGCCCCAGTCTGTTGACTATTAGGGTTCACTGCAAGGCCTATCTCTTTACCAGGTTTTTGGGGAGCAAGGTACATGACAAGGGCTGATGTGGTGCATGTGGTAAGGTGGGTATTGGTGAATCTTGAATTCATCTTCGAATATTTTTAGCGGAGCAGCTACCGGTTTAATACTTTTCTGGGGCTGTATTTTTGATTTCTGGCAGTTACAGCAACATATTACAAATTGAAACAAATAAAATAAGGACAAGAAACCAACAATGATCATCTGGTGAGTATGGAGGACTCTTGAACTGTCTTTAGAGCAACACTTAAAGTGTGTTTTATTGTATCATTTCAAATCCAATATTTGATCTTGCCTATTTTTAATGGAAATGTCAAGATAATTCCAGACCTGAAGGTTTATTTAGAACATATTTTACCAGGGGAGGCTCAATTAGATATAAATACTGTAACTAGTTTGCATTAACTTCATGGGAAGGTAGCATGATTCCCCATCTGGTTTCAGCTAATTACTAATCAACATAATTCTAGAGTGCATGTAATCCTCACAGCAATGGTTAATACAGGATTCTGTACATTCCCAGGGTTTCTTCTTTTCTAACACTGTTTCCCAGTCATCATTTACAATGAAAGAACTGGGGGCCTGATCATACCCCCATGATCTGCACACAGAGTGAACCTCCTCCTGCTCAGAAAGCAAGGCTCTGTTGCCTTTGCAGCAGCATCTCCCTCTATTGCACTAACTCCATGAGTTCAGAGATCTGCATGTGGTGAGTGGTAGTGATGATCAAGCTGGGGGCAAGGCCAGGTTTGATGCACATCATCCCCACCTGCATTCACTGGAGTCCCTGAGGGAAATTAATACAGCATTAAACTGAATTCACTTTTTGTTGGTCTCGTCTACACAGTGAGGCTCCTCTTTTAACAAGGATCCCTGTCACCTGCTGGAGAAACCACATGGCAAGAGGCACAGGGATGGTGCAGTGGTGCAGCACAGATGCAGGTGGGCTTGCATAGTGCAGCTTGCAGGGGATCTGTAGGTTTTGTGGGATGGCTCTTTGGTGAGCAATTCCCATCCTCCCACGGTCCTGGTGGAACAATGGAGGCTAAAGCTCCATGAGACAATTCTTGCAGAGATTTCCCCTGTCGTCACTCTTGACTGACACGTTTTCCTGGGGGAGTGGGTGATGGAACTGTTTTATTGCAGTCCTACAGAGACAATGGGCTTAACTACTCAATGTTACATTGACTTGAAATGGAAACATTTACATGTCCACATTTTTTGAACAATTTCATATTCTCTTGGGAATATGTGAATCAAAAATAGCAGTCATAGGCACTTTATAAAAGAAAGACTGACCAATGAACTAGTTTGCAAAGAGAGGTCACTCAGAGACAGGTCTAACATAGACAGGAGAGATTGCATGATGGTTGAAGTGTGTGTAGGGGACTGATCTATCATATTTACAGAGTGCCAATCACTGTAATAGCTAGAGGTACAAAACCAAATTCTGCTTTCAGTTACACTGCTGTAAAACCAGAGTAATTCAGCTGACTCCACTGCAGTTAGTCTGGATTTATGTTGGTGTAGCTGACAGCATATTTTGATACAAATATCTATACTTCTGGTGTTGTGAGCACTTTGGCCCAAGTACAAAGGAATAGATGAAAGGGAGGTTCCTTCCAATGATATTATCTGGGTTCCAAACTAAAGGAAGATAACTTTTGCCCACTAGTTTACCAGTTTCATAACATGTGTTCAATGTCATTTCTGCATCTGCTAGTCCTCTTCCTGGACTTATTCAGAAATTTTAACATTGCTTTTTCATTATGCGGTTACTCCAGAAAAGTTTTCATTTTGGTCTGGAAATGAAATCTTCACTGTAAGGAAATGTAGCAAAAACATTAGCACTGAGGATAATCCGATGATGTTGTTTGACTAAAATATGAATTAAAAATGGAAATTGCATTCTTTATTTGGCTCTGAACTGTACGAGCTAATGGAGTGCACAAGGCAGTTCAGCTGAAATACATTACAAGTAGTCTCTAGGAAATGCTTTATTCAGATAGGGCACGATCATTTCTGCTTTTTCTAATGAATCCACATTACGGGATTGTAATGAACATTGCAGATGACAGGAATGGCTTTTTCTGTGGCTGGGCTTTTTCTGTGCAGAAATAAATTCCTTAAGTTCTCTGTCCATTATACAGACTGGCAATTCCAAATAAGCTCTTCCTTTCTCTCCCTCCCCTGTTTGACTGCACGGAAAGCTTGATTTCTGAAGTGATTACTATCTTCACTAAAGAATCATCCTCCCTCCTCCATTTGTTTTCCAATGAGATGCGTTTCACTTTTTGATTCAGACTGCTGGAAGCAATGTTTCAGAGGCTGAATATTCTGTAACCTCCTGCTTTGCCAACCAACCTTTCAAACACAATGTGCACCATTTATGGGACTCTTTTTAATCTGTGATTTTTTTTATGTCTACCGAAGAGCACAAATGAACATAACACTGGAATTCCTGATTTATAGGAGCAACAGTGTCTGACTCTTCAGCTTTGAAAATAACAAAGTCCTTGACTTCTAACTAGGGAAAGACTGTATCCCCCCTTTCAACGGGCAAGAAGAATTGGGGACATGATCAGGCCTTTGAAATGACTTCTTATTCCAGTACTTTTCTGAGTCTTCCAGATGTGACAATTACTAGAGATCAGACATTTTTCTTTTATTTTTTGTCATGCTAATTCAGTAGTAAAAAAGATTGGCTCAATTCATTGAGTGGCAGCCTATGTGAACTAGGATTTCTTTATACTCAATGCCACTGCAAATTTTGATACCAATAAAAGTGGCATAGTAACATATTACATAAGGAGCAACAGGTTTTTTTATTATAAGTGGAATTTGGTTAACTAGACTTTGCTTATAGAATTGGACCAGTTATCTATTCTGTTGCTTCAGAATTCAAACCTTTAATTCCTTTCTCCCATCTCCAAGATAAAACCTTAGTGTGTCTAGACACATTCAATTTTGTGTGAGAGGTGAGGTGAGTACCTTCCTAACCCTTGCAGAAAACAATTTACACCACACATCACGAGACAGATAATACTTATCATTAACATTGCTTGTATAACTACAAACCTCATAACTGGACATGACATTTTCTAGCCCCTTTTATAAAATCCTGCCACATCATTTTAAACACCACCAGGTAAGGCACTTGCTGAGGCATGGCACATTCTGAGTGTGAAGTAAAGCTGACTGAATGCTGTAAAACAGTCTACAAATTTTCATTCATATTCCCAATGATGGTTTGGTTCAACCATCATTGTTCCCCTTTTATTTGATAGTCACATATCTTCACATGAAGGGAATTTTGTTTGCAGGAATGTTGGTAGGATGGCTGGTTTCTGTATAGATAAATCCATTTATTCATGTCTAAATATTGAATATAGTGGCAGAATTTTTGGAAGGCTCCACAATCCATTGCTAATTTTGAGCACTCAGCAGCTGACCTTTCAGTGATCCACTGCACACCATCCATCTCCTCAGTGATTGTTTCCTACGATGACAACCCTTTACCATTTCTTCCATATCTTTCTCTAGGTTATTTTCATCTCTTTGCCTAGTGTGATCACAGTAAATATATTTGCATCTGTTCATTTCCAACATCAGAGTCTGCTTCTCTCCAATAATATTTTTAACATAGGCATTCCTTTTTTCCTCATCCATGAAGCATGTAAGAACTTTTTCCAGCATCACATTTCAAAAACTCTGAAACCAACTTGTGGTGGTGATAGTTCTGCTTCTATCATGCAATCTTGGATAATGTAAACCAGAACTTTGCTCATGTGTGAAATCAGGGAGATGGTACAATAATTACTTCATTTGGTTACGTCTTCTTTCTTTGGTAAGGGCAGAAAAATGCCCTTTGACCAGTCTTCTGCCTAATTTTTAGTCATCTGTACGTCTTTACAAATTTTCCACATAAGATCAATACTGTGTTTGTCAATCACTTTTAACAAATCTGCAGGCCTCTTATCTATCCCTGGTGCTTTTTCCAGCCTTCATTCTCTCTCTCACAAGACTGGCAGCTCCAGTTCTGTATTCTCTTTTCTGCCAGCCTGTATTATGAGTGGTTCTGGTGAGGCATACAGATTGGCACAGTAATCTCTTCACCTGTGTTTAGTATCATCACCCTTAGTTGGAATCTGCCATCATGATTTATTATTATGTTTGATCACAGTGAAGAGCTTTTGGTGAGAAGTCTAACCACTGTGAATCTCTCTTTACATTTCTCAAGTTCCATGCATTTTGCACTTAAAATATTTGCTCTTGTCGTGTCTAGTCTGCCTTTGAATATTCTCTTCTACATTTTTCCATTTCCAAACCATTCTGTTTTACTCTGCATCATTTTTCTGCCAACTCAAACACCTTCTCAGTTAACCATGGTGTGTCTGACACTGAGTGTTTGGAATGTGTGCTTGGCCTTTTAAACATAACAGTTTTCACTTTATTCCAAAGTTCATTGGGGTTATTCTCCTCTTTCATCTGTGCCAATTCTTCAAACCCATAATTTTCATTGATTCTGGACAAGTCCAAATGCAATAGACCTGTTGAACATGGGATCTTTAAGATTGCAATTTATGCTTGAGGCTAACAGCTGATGGGCTGACTCAGTCTGTACTCATGAAAGTCTTTGTCCATTTTCCATTCAGTTTCCAGCATTGTTATATTTATTCCATAGGTGATTTTGATTCTTTGTCATACTATCAGGTGACCTCCACCTGCTGAGTGAAAATGGTCTTTGTAATGACCAGGAGATTAAAGCTGTAGAATTCAGCTATATGCCTTTCTCTCTCATTTTGTGAACCCAGACCATTGTTTCCCATTCCTTCTTTATGAGAGCTTGCAGCTCCAACTTTTGGATTTAAGTCCCCAGTTACAAGGTAATATCTTTACTTGGTATTTCAGTGAGTGTTTCTTCAAGTTGTCCATAGTTTCTGTATGATTATCTATATTCATATGCAAACAAAGGTGTTAGTGAACAGGGGACTCCTGTTTAAAAATGTCAGCCGTCCAGTCAGAAAGCAGAAATAATAATGTCTTTGGTGACTAATCACACACCAAAAATAGCACATAGTTAAGTGAAAAGCCTGCAAATGACAGTTGCCAGTTTGAATAAACTCTCTATCAAACAGTGACAAAAATGCTTTGAACAAATACATTTTGTAAAAATGTCAAAATTAAAATGTACAACCCCTGTAATGTCTAAAGCTGCCTAAATACACTTCGGGCCTTACCATCTTATATGAGATGAGCTCACCTGATCACTGTGTCACTTCCTTACAACACCCCCTCCTGCCTTATGTTTGCAAAAATCAGTCTGTTGATGGGCAATTTGTACTTTTCTGCACAAAGACATGCATATCTTCCATCCCTATATAGCCATGATATGTGAATGATTCTTTAGCACAGACTAGGAGCATGCCAAAGAAAACTAGGGAAGTTTTATTCTTAACTACTGTAATCACTTCTTTTCATGCAGTGGTACTATCTGAATACTATCTAATATTCATAGAACAATATATGACTTTTAAGCACTACTCCTCTTTGTGTGTAGTCTGTTCCATGTCTAACAGACAAGCCTATGACCATAAGGGAAAGTTGCATGTGGTATTATGTTAACTATGCCTTTGTATAGTCACTGATGGAAAAGCAAGTGGAGAAGAGATCAATTCCATATGCCCAGCTAAGTTTGGTTAGATAGTACAAACACTTAAATCCTGGGGCAGTGTTCACTATTGTGTGTGGTCCCACTGGGTCCTACATCAGAGGAGATAGCAGAAGTTGAGTACTGGTGAATGTGAGGATGAAAGATGGTCTTTTCTTCTGGATGAGAATGACTCAGTGCAAGATGATTCAATCAAAATTTCATGCTATGCTCAGGGTTTATCTGATCGCCATATTTGGGGTTGGGAACGGATTGGCAGAGGCCCTGGAGGTTTTTTGCCGCCTTCTGCAGCGTGGGGGGCATGGGTCACTTGCTAGAGAATTCTCTGCACCTTGAGGTCTTTAAACCACGATTTAAGGACTTCAGTAACTCAGACATAGTTTAGGGGTTTGTTACAGGAATGGGTGGGTGAGATTCTGTGGCCTGCATTGTGCAGGAGGTCAGACTAGATGACCATAATGGTCCCTTCTGACCTTAAGTCTATGAATCTATGAAAAAATAAACAATAAGAAATCATCAAAGGAAAGTTATAAGAAGTAATTTGGAATCCTTTGGATTACATTATTATAAAGACCAAATCCTAGACTGTATGTTACAGGATCTGGTTCCTGTTCCCATCTCTGTTCTGATTTAAGTAAGTATCTTAACTCACAGTATGTCTACTCTGTAATTAGATACCTGTGGCTGGCCCATGCCAGCTGACTCAGGCTCGCAGGGCTCAGACTAAGCGGATGTTTAATTGAGGTGTAGACATCCAGGCTAGGGCTACACATCAAGCTCTGGGGCCCTCCCACAGCTCAGGGTCCTAGAGTTCCAGCTGCAGTATAGAGATACCCTCAGCATCTATTTCCCTAGAAATAATTGTACTCTTATACAATATATCTATAGCATCGTCCATTCACAGATAGCCAAGCACAATGTGCAGAGATGATGATGCAAACATAGTTCACTGCGCTGCTGAATTTTAACACGTTCATTTTGGTAAAGGGCTTTGAAATCCTTAGATGGAAAACACTACAGAAGGGCAAAGCATTATTATGGAAGACAACATTATTTCTGAGCGCTTCAGTAGATTTATTTTCCAATGAAAGTAGAATATGTACACACAAACTTAGGGGGCATATTTTTAAATGATGGCCTCCACTTTTGCACACAAAATTTGCAAATGCAAACATCTGCAGTTTTGCTGCCAAACCAATCCTGATCTCTAATTAGGTAATTTAGATGTGTAAGTATCTGATTGTGGGTGCAGTTTGGTTCTTAGACATACAGCAGACCTAAACTGTGAGCGCAAAAAATGGAAAACTGGTTATGGCCAAGCAGAACATTTGGCTCTATTGCTCTGAAACAAGCTGACAAAAGCTGTGAAATTCAGAATTAAGCCTCGAACTCTGTCCTTAACCAACTTCAATGCACTTGAATGCTGCAAAGGTCTCTGAACAGTGGGTAATTTTATATCCCATATGTTCCACACTATACTCAGCAGAGTAAGAATTAAGGACAGACTGGCAGCCTCTCTTTGTTTTTGTTGGCTTAAAGCATCTCATAGTGTTATTTTAATGTGGGATTTTCTTGTACTGAAATTACTTTTCTTTAAATGGTGGAAAGTTACAGTAACAGTCTTTGGCCATAATGGAAGGCTGTGCTAAAGTTCACTGTATCTAATGAATGGTGCTGAAGTCATTCCACAGACAGCTTCAAATTTTGGGAAACTAAAAGTGTTTCCAGATTTTAATTGAAATAAAATATGACTGATGTGAAGACTCCTGAAATCATCATAGATTCATTCATAGGTGAATTTTACAACAATGCCATATTTATGTTTTTATGACCCATTTACATGATGTGACCTTGACCTGTTACTATCTTCCTAAGTGGCTGTGCTCTTCTGAGACATTGCACCTAACAAGGTCTCAGACAAAATTAATGAGGAATTAAGAAAAAGCATTCCCAGAAAGGACTGCTTGGCTTTGGAACAATATATTTGAAGAGGGAAGACTAAGCCAAAGCCTAGCCATTTCAAGAATACATTGCTAGACTCTTCTGTGTTTGCCAAAGCAATTATGCCATAGCAGAAAAGAAGAATACACTAACATCTGTGCACACACATAAGAACTCCTAGAAAAGTTTTTTGAACCTGAGAGAAGAATCCACTTTGAACTCCACCAAGGACAATGCTTCGTGCAGCTAATTTACCTTGTTGAGCACCTACATACTGCATTAATGAAGCCTAGAACCACATATTCAACAACAAGGAGAAAACAAAATATTGAATGTTACTAAGTGAGCACCATGCATTCCGTGCATTGAATGAAGCAGGGGACTTCTGGAAAAAATAGTATGTGATCATGGAATTAAAGACTGTGGCATAATGTATGGGCATAAGGGGACTGAATTAAAGTTGCACAGAGAGCCTTAATTCTGGCATTTCCTGACTTTTGAATGCCTGAGGTTGCAACCTTAATAATGCTCTTTCAATGTAGTTTTTTTGTGTGTAATAATTTTTATAGCACCTTAAGTATATTAACTCAGGCAAATGGGACAGCAGGCAAATAATACAGGCTAGATAACCTTTCCATAAAGATTTATTTTCCTTTCTTTAAAATGAATAAAAAAGAGCTAGTTTTGAGTGACTGTAAATGTGTGTCAAATTCAAAGCCAGAAACTTCAAAGTTAAAGCAAACATTTAATCCTTAACTTATTCTTTTGTGCCATTTTTAGTACAATAGCATGAGTTAGGGATGGAGTGAGAGCCTGATCTCTGAATATTTTGAGCTTTGTCTGGTTTTGTCACAATCTTAATATTACTTAGATGACAATGTGAGGGTAATTCAAAATGATGCAGGGTGAAGGCCAAAGGATCTCTTACTCCAATGATAGAATTCCAGTCTCTTACACTCAGAGCTTATCTTCCACTACAAGATTATTTTTCTCTGATAGCTGACAGTATGTATGACTACATACACATTTCCAGAAGGCCACATTTCATGGGAAAACTGCTTCAGTAGAAGTTACTCTTGGAAACAAGGCCCTTGTAGGAGCTGTGCTCCCCTGGGACAGGCTGCAATAGGAGCGGATGGACAACTGTAGGGATAGACTGCCTGATGATTATATACTTGCTCTCAGGGAATCCTTGCAAAATGTAGGAACACATTTCTTGATTTCAAGGATTCATAGGGACTCTCTTTTGTGGTCTCCTAAACTGACATCCAAGAAAATAAAAATTTCCTGTCAAGAGCTAAGTGTCTCGTCCTGGACTAGTTGGCAAATAAGTTGACAAAACAACTATTTTCACTGAATCAATGGGTATTAATGGAACAGTATGCCTCTCATTAGATTCTCTTTACCCTAGAAACTAGAAGCATGGGCCAGATTTTGATCTCTTTTACACTGATGAAAATCCAGAGTAATTCTGTTTACTTCAAGGACATCATCATTCCATTTAAGTTACTGCATCTAAGATGGTGTATTTAACATGACTATCCTGGATGTGGCTAATGGATTTTATATGCCCTGTCCAAAGGAGTTTAAAAGATCACTAATACAGTTTGACCTCATTCTTCCTGAAGTAATCTTCTGCTTGGAATGGATAGTCACATCTGATTGCCTCTTGAGGTTCATCATATTTCAGTGTGCATTATGTGTGCATCTGATAGCTTTCAGCTAAGGACAAAATGAATTCCAGGCTGACATGGAGAACATCTCTTCATGGTAAGAATGATTATATGCTGGAATAGACCCAATGAGGTGAAATTCTTAGAGATACCATCAATGCCAATGTTAACAAAAAATTAAATATGACACCAGAGTGAGTAATAATGCAGGAACTCTGACTAGCTCACTAAAAAAGTGTTTAAAAAGCCCTACAGCAGATAAATTTACTCTGTCAGGGCTAAATTCTGACCATGACTTCAATGCCATGACTTCCTTTATGCCACATATGGAGGTTTTATGCTGGCTTTATTGACCCTGAAGATCGCCAAGTCAGCATAGGTGGGTGGAGTAGAGGTGCTCCACAGCACTTCTGAATTCAGGGTTAATTACCTTTACCCTTCTCCCCACTCAGTGGGCCATGAGGTTGAGATAACTCCTACTAACCTGTTATGGGAGAGAGAGGGGCAAATGGGGAAGAAAGGAAAAAAATATTCCCCTATGGGTGGGCCAGGAGGCAAAAGCGTAGGTGAAGGTACTGGACCACCCTATTGCTTCTCACCTGTTTAGGCTGAGGAGAAGACTTCACCCTGGCTGACAGCTCTGCTTACGAACTGTCAGCCAGTAGCACTGTTGGGCCCAAGTAATCTTGGTCAGAATCTCTGTGGATGACTGTCAGTCATCTGTGGCAACTGGTTTCCACGGCTGTGGTGGTGCTCTGCATATGCACAGGGGACTCCCATTCCCTAACACTATTCCCAAAAGATGGGATAGGATAAGAGTCATGGAATCCCACTGGGTAAGGTGAGGGTAAAGCTGCCAGGTAATGGACATGTGGCAACCCCTAACAAGGGCTCTCTCAGGATTCCAACTGCTCTTGGCCACCACAGACTCAGGCTGGGCTACAGAACTGCAGCTAGCTCTGCACCATAAACCCTCTCTGGGACCAGGGTTTGGCCATTAAAGAATAAGCCACGACAGAGCCATACCTAGAAGCTAAGATCAGATATGTGGTGAATCATCTAGAATATGCTGGAAATGCATCTGGGGTGGAGTAAGACAGTCTTGTATCACCACACAAGAGAGTACAGTGCTTGTTGATCAAATCACAAACTACTGTGACTGAATTAATTGTCCCATTTCTAGGAAAGAAAGTGAGTACATACTGCAGATAAATCATAAAGAACAGTGAGATATTGTCTAAGTCCCTGATGAAGCTATTGCACAGTGAGTTACCACGGCAACAAGGTCCAAATCAGGCTCACATGAACTGAAGTGAGAGAGAAATACAAATCCATGTTTAACTGTCCACAAGGGAGAAAATCTCAAACTACTGTAGGCTCACACCAAAAAGGGACAAGTGCAATTTCAAACAGTGTAATTTACCAGTTGGTCAACAGCTGAATGGGAAGTACTAGCAGGAGGTCCATATGTCTATTATAAAGAGCTCCCCTTCTGTAAGATCAAGAATGTAAGTTAGGTACCGCACTAGAGAGGCAACATGAACAACTGACTGTATAAGTCATTAAGATTTTACTGAGATTTAAAACATCAAAGCCTCATAAGAGCATGCACGGATTGCTTAGTTTTTAGAGATTATATTTATGAAGTGAAAATATGAGTGTTAAAAGTTATCTTTAGACAACATTTTATCTAAACAGTAACAAGACTGTGACTAGAAATATGTCTCTCAGCCAAAGGCTGTGCCTTTTGTGCTGTACCTCTCAAACTGCTGTACAATCTGTCCTAAACAGTTTATTGGTTGTGGTCTAAGTTAGACTGAGCCAACTTCTGTTCTAACACCCTTCCACAGGTGTGGAAGGCCTTGAAATCAGTGGAACTGCTATGGTTCTTCACAGAACACCACAGGCCCTGGGACAGGCTATAGAGAAACAACTCCATGTGCTCTGTTACAGCTATGGCCGTGTGCAGAGTTTTGCAGCACAGACTAGAGCAAGGAAGAAGTGTGCTGGTGGGACCAAAACTACACACACTTACTGGTTACCCTCTCTCTGGAGGTGGAGTTACCCTCTCTGGTGTGACTCAGCTGGCCAGATAACATATTACAATTACCAGAATTGAGAGGTAGGCTACCATTCATTTCTGTTCTCCCACAAAGGCATGCTATTTTCATTGACAAAACTGTGGCAAATGACATCCTGTCAAAAGTAATGTGAAAGAATGCCAGCAATCAGAAGACTGCTCAGCGAGACTCATAATTTAGCAGGCAAGAACTACTGGTAAGAGCTGTAAAAGACAGTTTTTGCCATCCTCCTGGCATTTTAGTAGGCTATTCTGAGTAGGAGGCACAGGGTGACAAATCACTTCCATATTGTCTAGGTGGCAGGGTAGGTTTTCTCATAAGAAAAGTGAAGGTTATTGAGGTAAGGCACCTCTGTCAACAGATTCTTTATGATGAGCAGACTGAATATTTCATGGGGGCATTTTCCTTCCAGATGTGTTGTCACTTGTGGCTTCATGGCTCAAAGATGCTGCTTTGATGAAATGGTAATGCCATTCTGCTAACAGGAACACACTGGTCTAAAGTCCTTCTTCTTCCAGCACTCCACCTGTCCTTCATTTATCATCAGCAAGTTTTTGGCTCTCAAAGTAGTGCCCTCCTGCATTTAGGATTGGAGGGTTGGCCTTTAACAGTGGAACATGAAAGGCAGAGTGGGGCAAATGCCAGAAACATTGATTTGTCAAATAAATAATTGCACACACACACACACACTTCACCCAGCTCCAAAGAAAGGCATACAAGTCTTCATTTAGCTTCCTTCATGCGTACCTAACCAGTGCCCTTGGTATTTGTGAGCTCATAATGCTGGTATCATGAGTTAATATTTGGCCAAATGTTCCCCTCCATTCCGATTACTCCCAGTGGCATTTTATGTTATATTTAAGCATAGAAAATGCCACCTGAAGACTTGCCAAGAGACCCATTCGCACACTGCCAATTGAGGCACAAATTCACTAGAGTGAGTATGTATATTGTACATTGCAAACAAAATGATATAATTTCAGGGATATCACAGGAACTGAGAGACACTAGCCTGCATCAAGCACAAAATCACTGCTTGTTGGGAGAATAAAATTAATACGACTAATAAAAATCAAACAGACTAGAATCTCCAAATATTTTTAATAGAATATTGCAGGACATATAAAGCAATGGGTCCACAGTGGTGGTTGAGGAGTCATGGCAAGGTGAAGCTGATATCAAGTGTCCGTGTGTAATTATTTTGAGAGCCACTGAATAGAACTCCCTGCCTGCTGAGCAACAAAACCTTGAGTAGCTCACAAGTAATTGCTGCAATGAAACGATAATGTATCTATGTTACGCAGTGAAAAGAATACCCTCTTAAATATCAGTGAATAATGTCCCAGTGCTGTCTATTAAATATAAGACATCAAGTTAATTACCTTTCTCTACTTCACTGTCAAAGGACAATTTCCTTCTTCGAAGTTTGCAGTTATCTCCATCCGAATCATTAGTGGTTTGTGATCTTATTATGAGATCAGCCTTGATTAATGAAACATGTAATGCAATGACAGATTAGTCCCATTTGAAAACAGCATATTATCAATAGGCGATTGACTGTTAATCATGTTCCTGTTTTAAGGAAGGCCAGATTACACTACTCAGTCTGGATTGAATGAAAACAGTATTGGCATAGCTCAATATTAATAATTAAAATGATCACATGGATGGAATAATTCCAGCAGTGTTACCATCTGATGGTGAAATAATAATGTCCAGACAATAAGTTCACTATAAGGCATGAGTGTGTTGTCATCAGCTCCTGAGCTTCTTGGAATAATGTTTTTTAAGTAACAGAGTGTAGTGAAGTTAAATAAGAAAAAAAATTAAAATAAGCTCTTACAAAGGATGTGTATTATTGCAGGCAGTAATGTGGTAACTGATTATAATTAGCTGTGCTGTTTAATTACATGGTAATGATTACAAAGGTTAAGTTTTACAACAATACAT
The DNA here is from genome assembly GCF_003597395.2 of Chelonoidis abingdonii. NCBI lineage: Eukaryota > Metazoa > Chordata > Testudines > Testudinidae > Chelonoidis > Chelonoidis abingdonii. Next base: position 46,435,623 of record NC_133778.1, on the reverse strand, counting down.
ATAAGGCTGATAAACACCAGGGAGTTTACTCTTTATTATCTGTCCAGTCCCTCCCTTCCTCCCTCTCCAATTCAGCTCATTGAAACATTTTTTCTGTAGTTGAAAATTGTGGTTTCTCTTTTTATCCATCTTATCTTGTTGTCTACATGAAGTTTTAATTTGTGCTTTTTGTTGCAGAAATGGATTAAAGCAGCATTTTACACATTTGAATCATTTTTAGTGACAAAAAATTGAGCAATAACATGCTGATAATGTATTTAAAAACAAATGATATGGCATGAAGACAGTGCTGTGTGTGAATATGCACAAGGCATGGACTTTGAACCCATTTCCCTTCCCCTTGCTGGTGAGACGGGACATGCCAATTGGGTAAGTTGCTCGGTCATGTGACTGGGCTGGGACAAAGGGACAGTGAAACATTTACTGCTCTTGCTGCCACTCTCACTGTAGTCCTGAAGGGTGAGGTTTAGATTTATATGGACTTCACAACAGTGCCACATGGATGGAATAATGGAGGAGAGAAAAGCTAGGTGAAAAGGAGGTAGGAATAGCTCAGGGATAGCCAGGCACATGCATCTAAAAAACTGGGACCACCTGGAGTTTCCAAAAGCACATTGGTCACAAATGTGCTGATTGCATCATTTCCATATTATTCTGAGAGTTATGTTGGTGCAGTGTTGTTCTCACAACAATTTTTTTGGTGGCCTCACAGTGCAGCTGCCAACTCTCACTAGTGGTCGCAGTGACACTTTTTCCTAAAATACTTAATTAACTTTAGGACAAACAATTAAAAATGCACAGGTTCACATCCAAGTCATTGTAGTTGTAGGTTTTTTTTGGCAGACTCAGTAATAAAAATAATGCTGCCTTCCCCTTCAGCCCCCCCATCCAGGGCTTAATGGGTCCTGGGGCTTGCTGTGAAAAGTGACAGTTGTATATTTGTTAATATCACAGTGCACTTAGTAGCTACCTGGGAGGCTATGAAAAGTGATAAGTGATATTAACAAACATACAAGTATCACTTTTCACAGATACCTAGTAAGTCTGCTGTGAAAAGTGATACCTGAGTGTTTGTTAATATCACTTTTCTCAGCAAGCCCCAGGATCCATTAAGCCCTGGATGCAGGGACCAAAGGGGGAGGCAGCAGGAGCCAGAGGTGATGGTGGGATGGACGCACAGCTGGGGGAGGCAGTGGGGAGCTCAGGCAATGAGGGATGGATGCAAGACCAGGAAGGCACTGGGGTCCAGGAGCGATGGATACAGGGCTGTAGGAGGCAGGAGGGATCAGGGGCGATGAGGATGGGTGATGAGTCCTGTTGTCATGTGGCCAGAGCCAGGGCCTGGTGTCTGCTGCCATGCAGCCAGGGCCGGGGCTCAGTGCCTGCAGCCAGAGCCTGGAGCTGGGGACAGGAACTGCGTGGCCAGAGCCAGGGATCAGAGCCCACTGCCATGCAGCCGGAGTTGTGGGTCAGTGCCTGGGGCTGCTGCATGACCAGATCCCAGAGCTGGGTGCCAGAGCCCAGGGGTGCATGGCTGGAGCCAGGAGTCAGTGCCCACCACTGTGTGGGAACAGAGCTGTGGGCTGGGGCCTGCTGCTGTGCAGGGAAGCCTGATGCTGTGGAGCTGGGGCAAGGACCACACGGCCAGAGTTGTGGGTTGGCACCTGCTGCCATGTAGTTAGGGCAGGGGATCAGCACCAGAATCTGTGCAGGATCCAGGTACCAGCACAGCAAGCTGGTGCTTGGGGCAGCCAATTGGAAGAGGCGGCACATCTGGGTCTTTGGCAGCAATTTGGCGGTGAGTCCCTCTGGGGAAAGACTGGCTGCCAAATTGCCGCTGAAGAATGAAGTGGTGTGGTACAGCTGCTGCTGAAGTGCCAACGATCATGGCTTTTTTTTTTTTACTTTGCTGCTTGGGGTGGAAAAAAGCTGGAGCTGGCCCTGCTGGGCCGTGTGGCTGGAGCTCAGGGCCAGTGCCCACCACCACAAGGCCAGAACTGGGGGCCAGAAGCCAACTGATGCTCCACAGCCAGAGCCAGGGGTTGGTGCCCAAAGCCCTGTGCTTGGAGCCCACTGCCATGCAGCTGGGGCTGTGGATTGGCGGTTGGGGCCAGCACCTGCCCCTGTGTGGCCGGAGCTTGGGACTGGAGCTGGGGGCCAGCGCCAGCTGGAACGAGGGGTTGGAGACTGAATTCCTGAAGCTGGAGGCCAGGTCTGCATGACCAGAGTTGGGGGGTGGGGGTCAGTACCCGCTGCCCTGCAGTCAGAACCCAGGGCCGCACAGCCAGGTTCTTGAAGTCCTGCCATTGGAGCCTGCCTTCCAACCCCCCACCCCCCAATGTGGGTCAAGAACTCACCTTGCTCCTGCAGCATTGTGCTCCACCTCTCTCCAGGAGCAACAAGGAGGAGTGGGAAGGGCTGATGCTTTGCCTCCCCCCATCACCACCCAGGAGGCTGTTATTGCCACATGAAAAGCCCCTGGTGGCTGCAAGAGGCCACAGTGGCCACATTTGAGAAACGTTGTGTTAGTCAGCGAGTTACTAGTTAAGACCCTGTTCCTGAGAATTCATAGGCATCGGTGCCTTCCTACTGTGTGGAGCCCCAAAGGTGTCTCTAGTTGCTTCTTCATTTGGGCGTGTACGGGTGGGGCAGTAAGAATCAGGAGCCACCCTTAAGGAACTAATGGGTTGGGAAGATGGGTGAAAGGGAACTGTCTATGGATTCTACATAACGGACTTTTAACACACATGATGGATAGAGTTTCATTTTAACTGACAATGAGCCTCCAAGGAGAAAAATAATTATGCAACATCATTATGATGAAAGTACAGGAAATAGTTGCTCACAAGCCCCTATAGTGTAGAACTAATTCTATTCTCAAGAAGCTCTCAAATATGCAGAGTTTCAGGCCTATCTTCAATGTATCAGTAAAGTATGTTATATCTAACATCTAAATAACAGAGATGACCTTTCCAAAGCAGAGTTAACATACGGCACAAAAAGGATAATTTTGTAAAGGAAAAAAAATACAAATTTTTATGAAAGAAAGCTCAGCATTAAAAACAACATGATTTGTTCTATAAAGTGACTTTTAATATACTCTATTTAAAAAACAAAACAAAACAAACTAAAACATATGTAGAACTTCCCTGATTTGTACTTTGCTGATCAGCAACCCTTGTGCCCGGCGTTTGCGTATAAAATCCCAGTGGTCTCTGTCTCCCCATGGATTCAAGAGCACTGGTCTCTCTCAGCATGGATTCAAGAGCAGAGTGCTACAGAGAGTTCTCTCCATACTAAGGCTACATTATCTCTATTTTAAAATATAGTGGAAAACCTGGAATACTGTGACGTATATCAGGAATAATTAAATCTAAGTTTTAACTACGTTTTTCAAATATACAACTATAAAGGGGCAGATCCACTGTGCAGTATAGCCCATACTTTCTGGACATGGCTAGATGCCAGCATTATGTGTTTGGCAAAGCTACCTAGGTAGTAGCTTCTCTCTTGTTCCTCCTGTATTGTGATAACTAGGCCTACAAATTTACCCTAAGTGTGAGCTTAACTGTGAAAGTTTATAAAGCGAGTGAAAATTTATAAAATGTCGCAATAACTGATACCAATAGATGTTGAAGGGAAAGGGGGACAGAAAGACTGATTTAGTCCAAACAGAGAGGCCTACTGGACTAACTTGAGTACTGTGTTTTAAATCATGCCTGGGAAACAAGAGAAGTGTAAGACTAAAAATCAATTAACCAAAACTGATGTTTTATCCACAAATTAGGTCTAATTTCCAATACAATAAAAGGATAGGCTATTCTGCCCATCAATCCCTTTTGGTGTCCTTAAAAAGGCACTTAGGTCAGCACTGGCTAACTGAAAGACAAAAAGAGGGGAAGGAGACAGCTTCACCACCACAGCTGTCACTCCCACTGTTGCCTAACATCCCAGATCTTCTTCATCCTAATCCTTAAAGATGTCCTGACCAGACTAGGCCAAAGCAGGGAGGTAGGTAACATTGCCCCCTCCACCGCCTCTGGGGAAATCTTGACCACCACCTAGGATGTAAGACTTTACACATTGGGAGTAGGGGAAGTATCGCTTTCCTTCTCCACTTTATTCCTTTGCTCCCCCTGGAACACTGCTCCTCCATGCACCCCTAGGGGCCTGTGGGGGGGGGCCAGCCCTGAGTCTAGCTCAACTAGCTTCTTCTCTTTTCCCCCAAAAGAGAAGTCTTTACCATCTTTAATACTATCTAAAAGACTTTTGTGATTGTTCTGTGTTTTTGCAATTTTTGTTTTGTTTTTAAAATGTTTGGGAGTTATTCTTGTTTTGTGATTTGGGAATTTTTTTTCTATTTTGTTTGTGGTGTCAATTTTTGTTGTTCCACAGGTTACATCCTCATGGTGGGCTTAGCTGCCCTCACAAATGTTGGTGGTGAAAAGGTGGGCAAGGTCTGTCATCGAGTACAAATGTCTGGTAAATTTTACTGCCTTTGGGTGTTCCAAATAGCTCGGGGCAGGAAAACTTTTTGGCCTGAGGGCCACATCAGGTTTCGTAAATTGTATGGAGGGCTAGTTAGGGGAGGGGGTCATAGCCCGGCCTCCACCTCCTATCTGTCCCCCCGGTACCCCTGCCTCATCCAACCACTCTTTCTCCTTGTCCCCTGGCTGCTCCTGGAACCCATGTCCTGACTGACCCCCGCTGCCCCATCCAACCCCCTCCTCCTCCCTGACTGCCCCATGGGACCCCTACCCCCATTCAATCCCCCTGTTTCCCCCTCGACTGCCGCAACCCCATCCATACCCCCACCCTGACCACCCCCCAAAATCCTCTGCCCTCTATCCTCTCCCTCCGCTCCCTGCCCTCTTACTGTGGCCTGAATCACCGTGGCTAGAAGTGCTACAGCTGCACTGCCTAGCTGGAGCTGGGCCACGCCACTGCCACCACACAGCACAGAGGTCAGGCTGGGATCTTGTAGCTGCACTGCCCCAGGAGCTCACAGCTCTGCTGCCCAGAGCATTGCGCCAGCGGTGGAGCTAGCAAGCTGAAGCTGCAAGGGAGGGAGCACAGCAGCGGAGGGGTCGGGGGCTAGCCTCCCGGGCCAGGAGCTGGGGGGGCAGGGCAGGATGGTCCCGTGGGCTGTAGTTTGCCCACCTCTGAAATAGTTCATAAATGCAGAAGTGATTCCTAAAGAACATCATCTTGTTGCTTCTTTGTAAAAGAAGGCAATATGCTTGGGTAAAAATGCTATCTGGGCTCAATGAATTTCTCTACGTGACAAAGTTTAGCCACTGGTGCATAAATGTTCACAGTTTGTGTAAGTATGCAGCCTTGAATATGTAAGCGGCAAAAAGATGGGGAAAGTTTTTTTTCCCCATCTTTACCCATTCTGGGCATACAGCCAAAGAACTGATAACAGCTGGTTTGTTTTTAAACATCTTACAGTCATATAATAGCAGCTGTTTGAGATTTGTTTTAGCTACAAAAGACATAAGTGGTAAGTTCTTAGCTTTTGTTAACATCTGGAAGGTTTAACTGTAATTTTGGTAAGAGCTAATCAAATCAGATTTGTAAATGCCAGCCAAGTACCCTCCTCCATCCTCCTCTATATGCTTACATTAAAATACGTTTTTTGTGACATTAGGAACAAATGTCTGATCTTAGGCAGAACTGGTTAACAGAAAAAGAGGGATTACGTTGTGATGATTAGGCCTACAAATTTACCCTAATTGGGAGCTCACCAGTAAAAAGTGAGTAATGTTTATAAATGGTCATAACCACCACTTGCAATAAATGCTGATGGGAAAAGGTACGAAAGGGAGACAAAGACTGACTTAGTCCAAACAGAAAGGACTGCTGAGATAATTCAAGAACTGAGCCATTACAAACATTGAATCTATCTCCCCTTGTAAGTATTCTCACACTTCTTATCAAACTGTCTGTAGGGGGCTATCTTGATTATCACTTCAGAAGGTTTTTTTTTCCTTACCTAATTGGCCTCTCAGAGTTGGTAAGACAACTCTCACCTTCTCATGCTCTCTGTATGTGTATACATATCTCCTTAATATATGTTCCATTCCATGCATCCGAAGAAGTGGGCTGTAGCCCACGAAAGCTTATGCTGAAATAAATGTGTTAATCGCTAAGGTGCCACAAGTACCCCTGTTCTTTTTGCGGATACAGACTAACATGGCTGCTACTCTGAAACCTTTCAAGAACTGTGTTTCAAATCATGCCAGGCAAACAAGAGAGGCCTGGGACTGGAAATCAATGAACCAAAATTGGTGTGTTAGAAATTAGGCCTCATTGGTGGATAAAATAATGAGTGGACAGACTATTTTGCCCATCAGTCCCTTTTGGGGTTCTCAAAAGCAGAGACCACAGGGGAAAAGCTGGGTGCCAGAACACCGACTGACTGAAAGATGAGAGAAGGGGAAGGAGCGAGCTTCACCCTCATAGCTGCTACCCCCGATCTCCTGGGACCCTGGATCTTCATCCTAATCCTGAAAGGTGTCCAAAAAAGAGGGAGCCAGAAGATATCGCCACCTCTACCTGGCTCCAGCTAAATCCCAGCCACTACTTGGGATGTGAGACTTTATCACACCCTGCTCCTCCAACTCTGTGTATCCTTTTCCTTCCACATCTTATTTCTTCTCTTTCCTCTCCCTCTCCTTTTGCCTTCAGTCTAAGAGAAATCTAATTTACCTGGCAAAAACTGTATATTTTGCAACACTGCTGAGAGCCTGTGACCAGAAAGAGGCAGTTAAAAGCAGTGCCCTAAATAGCTTGATGCTGGTATGAGTTTGCCAGGTCTCTGAGTGACTGATAAGACTGTGTGTGGTGCCTTCCTTTTTTTCAGCAGTGAGGTTGCAAGTGAGATTCAACATCAGAGATAGAAGCCCCATTTTCTATCTTTGCTGTTGTTTCCTCTCCCCTTTTATGTGTTTGTGTCTTGTTTTGCCTTCTAGGAAATGGGGTTGAACTTCAGCAACAACAGCTATAATAACCCCCGCCCCCAGCCCATCTCAACTAACTTCCTCCCATTTCCCTAAAAGGACAGTGATTACTGTCTTTGATACCATCTAAAAGACTGTCAGACAAGGGGTTTCCTCCTGAAAACCTGACGGCTAAAAGGAAAGGGAACAAGGGATGATGTTAAAATGAAAGCTTTACTTAATATTTCACATTTCTGTTTCCTGAACTGTTATTAGGTTATCTATTGGCAGATAGTAATTTATTAAAGGTGGCATTGCTTGCTTGCTTGCTTGCTTTCTTCTTCAGGGGAGAGGGATAGCTCAGTGGTTTGAGCATTGGCCCCCTAAACCTAGGATTGTGAGCTCAATCCCTGAAGGGACCATTTAGGGATCTCTGGCAAAAATCTGTCTGGGGTTGGTCCTGCTTTGAGCAGGGGTTGGACTAGATGGCCTCCTGAGGTCCCTTCCAACCCTGATATGCTATGATTTCAAATAATGCAAATTCCCCCCATTCTTTTCTGTATCTTTAATAAAAGGTTAACAAGATTTTTAATTATGTATTTGCCATGATACTACACAGGCTGAGGTCTCTGTTTACCAAACCCCAAGTCTTGTTTAACACTGTTTAATGTTGGACTGTGACAATAACTTATTAACACCTTTGACCCTTTGGGCCCATTTATTCCATCCAAACTAATGCAACACCTGTCGCTCCCGTTAGCCAGAAGCATCCTCCCCTTCAGCCAATGTCCAACTCTCTATTTTTTTTTCCAAATCCAGATTGACAAACTTCCAGGGAGAAGTAAACCCTACCCAGGCTGCATTTCCTTCTCCTTTCTCGAAGGGGACATGGTGGGCTGGGAGGCATCGTAAGGAAGTCATTAGTGGGAGGAGAGACAAACGGAGGTTCTGCAGGTTCAGGGTAGAGAAGACAAGCATGGGGTGTCCTACCAAGAGTGCTTCATATGTTTTATTAGTTAATTTTGAATATAGGAAATGTAGTCCAAGAGGACAGAACTGTGGAACAAGATTTGCAAGACAATTACATTTGTTGTAGTATTAGTCATAAATGGAACCAGAGTAGCCTGATCTTGTTTATTTTCTATTTCTGACAAATATGTCAACAGTGTCAAATTAAGTTTATATTCATGTTATTTCAAAACAGTTTTTTAATTGGCATATCAAAGTATTCAAAATCCCTCTGGTTGAAATCTTAACACTATTTGAATATAGAACCAAATCTTGTAGTTTAACATCACCTGAGTCATCTCATTCACTTCTACTAGGCCTAACTGACTTTGCTGGGATCATACAGATAAGTTTTCTTGAATAGAATTTGGCCTCAAGCCTTTTGCTTTTAATTCTGTTAACCTTTGTTTTTCATTTATTTTCCAGTTTTGATCATACGGAACTGATTCCACTCTCACACCATTATAAGTCAATTAAATTTGGTGTAAGAGAAAAGCCAGAACTTATATTTTCCGGGGATGTCTTTCTTTTCTATGACTTAACACATATACTTGAAAGAAAATCATAGAAAAAAATAACACCTACTGTATGTACCTTTGACGTTTCATGTCTCAGATTAAAAGTCAATTCTAGATTGGTGAGAAAGAGATCAGAAAATTCAGGATACATATCCAAAACCTCTAGTAGGTCTTCTCGCTGGATCTTATGCAAGTCACAGTAGGTTAAAGCTCTCACATCTGCATTTGATTTCCCTGGTTTTGCATAAAGATGTACCATCTCTCCGAAAATATCATTTTTACCTGCAAAAACAAAATCAGACAGATTATTTTAATTATGAGAAATCCATTAAAATGAACGCACCCATAACTCTTCAAGAAACTTATACTATGGGATATGAAGTTATAAAACCTGATTATCCTATTTAACACCAGTGAATGTAAATGGAGTAATTCCATGAAAATCAATGGTGTTACACTGGTATAAAACCGGACTAAGTGAGAGGAAAATCTGGAAATTTTTAAATTCGGTTTTGAATCAGTTTTGCATTATTCCTGCCATAACAGAATACATGCAGAATTTCTACTAGCCCCTTCTTGTAACAAAAATATAATCTAAAGTAGTAAATAATATTCTTGATGATGATGATGATATTTTATACTACAGTAGTGCCCAGAGCTCCCAGTCTGAATTGAGACCACATTGTGTTAGCAAATGTACAAATATATATGATGACATAGTCCTTTCCCCAAAGATCTGCAATGTAAGAAGCTGACTCAATTTTCAATGTTAGAATTAATTTTGAACAGTAATTCAATACCTCAAGAGATAGGAGCCACTTAAACAGAGCTGTTTTCATACTGAAACTTTTACAACTCTGCTTTCCTTAAACCTTGACACATTTACAGTATTTATTACTAAAAATGTCATCAGTAATGTACATGCTTGTTTTTCCAAAATCTGTGTCTGATCTTTCATAACATATGTAGTGTGAGGATGTAGACACAAAGAACCATACCTTAAGCAGTAACTAGAGAACTCTTTGACAAGGAAGTTCCCTCATTTATTAAGATCCCTGCTGCATCCTGATCTCTGGTAGCTGTGGAGGACCAGGAACTCTGTAATCACTCCACACTTTATTCAGGCAAAATCTCCATTGCATGAAGTGAGGTATGTGGGATCAGGCCTTCAGACTGAAATGGGTCCAGAGTTCATCTCCATTATCCGTCTTTCAAAAATTTACAAAGATTTTGACCATCATGTTCAGGAGTGAACTTTGATTTTGGATGCCCATCTCGAGACACTTTGTACTTTGTTATCAGAAGTGCTGAGCACCGATAGCTCCAATTTACTTCAAAACAAAGTTGTGGATACTCAGTTCCTCTGAAAATAGGGCCCAGAGTGTTCCAAGCTGGGTACCCAAATTCAGTGAATCAATAGCCACTTAGGAAATCTTGGCCTTTGTTTCTTCCCTACATCCCTTCTTCTGCAAGGCACAGAGAGGACAAAATGATCACAAACATCCTTCAGCTCTGGCCTGGAAAGAAGTAGCAATCAGCCATCATACAAACCTTGCCCCCCCTTAACTAATAATGCTAAAAAGCTCTCCTCCCCCACAATATACTGCATGGTTGCAGTTCTGAAAATTTGGGGGGATGGCAGTCCAGAGAGGGAGGAACTGGGAGCAGTCCAACTACGCAGCATTATACTCTCCAGGATGACTGGTTTTTCCATTATAATGCTGAGCTGCATTATCTCCCTCTGAGAAAAGGGTTAGTGTGCCACTGCAATCAGATCCATAGTGATAGCATGGCTTGGCTCTTGAATGACATGCTGCCAGGAGGAAGGGCCTTGGGGAGCACCAAGAAGGGCCTGACTGTTCAGACCATCCTCACATCTAAGGGTTTCTTTGAGGATTTGGGGACATATGCACAGTGCAGAGAGCTTTGGACATGCCACTTGTGTGTGGCTGCAAACCTTTCCCAGTGGAGGGAAGGATGCATCAACAGGAGTTTTCCATGTTAATTTTCCCTCCTGTGTGCTTTTCTGCAGGAGGTGATAGTAGGACCCCAAGATGTTCTTTTTCAATGAGGTTTTATTGAAGGCTAATTTCATGCAGGCTAATTTAAACCAGCCCATCTTTCTGATGAATATTGTTTTATTGTTGACTTGTACTCTCCCATGTGTTTATACTCCTGCTGTCACAAACCCTTATTGACCAATGCAGCAGCAAGCAAGCATAAAAGCCTATCATTTGCATAGCACAATAGCCAATAAAATAAAAATAATTCCCTTATTTTTTTCTTGACTGTGAGGACTACAATTATTTTCACATATTTTAAGATGGTCTCCATGGGATAGATTGAACACTCTACCGGAAGGTGTTCTGGAAGCTCTGCATGGTTCTCCTTCCAGTTTCCTGGCATTATTCCTTCCAGAGGGATAGGGTTTGCAATAAGAGTAGGAGTCTGTTATGCCACAAAACCTCGGTGGCACTCAGGTAATATAGGGAGGTCATTTGTCTCTGCACTAGCCTCTCTCTCCCCTCTGTGTTTTCTGCTGGGGTTTGATCCCGCTCCCAGTGAAGTAGACGACGAAACTTCTATTGACTCCAGTGAGGAAGGTTAAAACTTTTTGTTCAACACAACTCCATTGTAATTAAAGATAAGTGACTTTTTTTGCATGAAACAATTTTTGGTGAAAAAATGAAGATTTGGCAATACTGAAACATTTCATAAATTCTTGTCAAAATTTCTTCAGTTGACCTCTCCCCGCCAAAATTCCAAAAAATCAGAACATTTAATTTCAACATTTTCTAAATGAAACACTTCACTTTTAAAATTCAAAATGACTTTTTGGTTCAACATGTGTCATAACTTCCTACTCAGATTTGAACCTTAGCGTTCATAACCTGAGAAGCTAGCATGAACCCCTCTAAGCTTAATTACTAGCTTAGATCTGATAGGCTGCCACCAACCAGGAATCAGTGCCTGGTACACTTGGGTCCCCCAAAACTTCCCTGTAGACCCAAGACTCAGATGCCCTGAGTCTCCTAACAAAGGAAAATAAACATTCCCCACACTCTCCCTACCCAGAATCCTCCTGGGCTAACCTAAGAGTGACTGATGCAACCTCTTTACTCACAATACCGAAAAAGCAACGTCTCCATCTCTCACAAAGAGAACCAAAACCCAAGACAAGGAAACTAGAAAAGATTCTCTCTCTCTTCCCCCTTGCTTCTTTCCACGCCTGGAACACTAGAAGTAAACAACCGAGAGCAGCTTTTCCCCTCCCCCCTGTCTTTCCTTTCTCCCACCAATTTCCTGGTGGGTCAACTAGAAAAAAAAATCACATCTTAAAAAGCAAAACTTTTAATAAAAAGAAGAAGAGAAAGAATAGAATACAGTTCGCGTGTAACCTAGATGGTAAGATACAGGTTTTCAACTTATAGAAAAATGGAACAACAATAGAAAAGGGATAAAAACAGCCTTACCCCAAAACAATACAATTTTAAAAAAAGTAAACTTATTAGCCCAAATAACCATAAAGACTCCACCACCCAGAACACAGAATGGCAAATACAGCAAAACAATTTAAAAGACTATAACTTTGCTAGACATTTGGGTACTACCAATGGAAAACAGAAGAATTAGAAGGACTGGAAATAGACCCTCTCATAGCTGAGATAGCACAGAACAGACAAAGACCCAAGACCAAGAAACACCCCCAAATTCCCTCCCTTAAGCTTTGAAAAATCCGGTTTCCTGATTCCTGTCAGGTGTTTGGTTCCCTTTGTTAACCCTTTACAGGTAAAAGAAACATTAACCCTTAGCTATCTGTTTATGACAACATGTCTTTTAATTCTGTTAAAAGAAACAGTCAAAATGTTTAAAATGCTCAAAATTGAAGTGAAACATTTTGTTGGACTCAAAACGGGTTTTTTTACTTTTAAATTTTTCAAAATTTTGTTTGTGTTTTGACACGAACCAATTTTTCCTCCCAATATTTTGGAATTGCCAATGCATGGAAAAATCCATTATTCACCCATCTCCAATTGTAACCTCACCTCTAAGGAGCCAATGCCATAGGACTGACTCACAGTAGGAGGAACTGTCTATATTAATGCTGTTTCACATAATATTAACTTAGGCAGGGATTTATTTTGGAGTTGATCAGGGAAAATTCTAAATGCACAGGCAGGTGGGCTCTTTGGTGCACAGGCATTCTCCACTCCCTGTATGGACTCTCCAGATCCTATCCTTTCCCCTGTACAGCAAAGTCACTTGTGATATGGTCAGGTTCCCTTCCTAACCATGAGGTAAGAATATTATGTAGGTGGTGCTGCTAAACTAGTCACTTAGAAGCTTGATTTTAAAGTGACTGAATCATTCACAGGGTACACGAACCAAATATGGCAATGGACCTTTTCAGTCTGCTGTTCTGTAGTTTGTGCTAGCAGAAAGATGACATTCCATCTCCTTCATTTGTAAATACATACCAAGAATGGCTACAACAATGTCATTCTTGAGGATTTCAATGGAGCCTCTTGACAGGAAGTAAAGAGCTGTAAGAACATCACCACAGTGGACTAAAGTGTCACCAGGAGGAGCATGGGTTGTCTTAAACTTCATAGCTAAAGCTCGGAGACAACCTTTACTGGCCCCCTGGAAAGCTTTGCAGTTCTGAAGCAAGTTTTGGTTGAGGTGTAGACAAATGTCAGCTTGTAAGCATTCTGGAAACCCCTTTAGGACCTGAAGAGAAAAATGAAAGAGTTTCACATCAGTACAAGTTATTTAAAATTATTTGCATAGTAATGTTTTCTTTATTCCCAATATGAATGCATTGACATAAAAATACTGGTGAGTAGCAAGGCTGTTCAGAATACAGTAACTCCTCGCTTGATGTTGTAGTTATGTTCCTGAAAAATGTGACTTTAAGTGAAACTATGTTAAGCAAATCCAATTTCCCCATAAGAATTAATGTAAATAGTGGGGTTTAGGGTCCAGGGGATTTTTTTTTTCACCAGACAAAAAGTGTATACATAGTATAAGTTTTAAACAAACAATTTAATACTGTACACAGCAATGATGATTGTGAAACTTGGTTGAGGTGGTGGAGTCAGAGAGTGGGATATTTCCCAGGGAATGCCTTACTGTTAAATGATGAACTAGAACTCAGCTGAGCCCTCAATGGTTAACACGTTGTTAATGTAGCCTCATACTCTACAAGGCAGCACGAATGGAGGGATGGGAGACAGCATGACAGACAGATACACACATCCTGTGTGTGTGAGAGATGTGCATTGCCCCTTTAAGTACGCTGAACCACTCTAAGTAGATTGCCTTTTTAAGTAGACCAGGAAGTTGAGACAGCAGCTCAACAGCATGCTCCCTCCCTCCCTCTGTCCTGAGCCCTGTTATGTTCTACCCCTGCTCTATGGAGATGGGGTAACCGGGGTGCAGGAGGGAAGGGTACACCCTGATATTAGCTCTCCTCTTTCTCCCCCTCTCCCGACACAGCAAGTAGGAGGCTCCTGGGAGCAGCTCCAAGGCAGAGGGCAGGAGCAGCACATGGCAGTGTGGGGAGGGACAGCTGAACTGCTGGCAAGTGATAGCCTGCTGGGTGGCTGCCACACAGGGAACTTAGGTGAGTGGGGAGCTGATAGGGGTGACTGCCAGTCCACTCGGGTTCCAAGCCCCCACTAGCTAGTTCCAATGGGCTGCTCTTTCTGCAAGCAGTGGGACAAAGCAGGCAGCTGCCAAACAATGTTATAAGGGAGCACTGCGCAACTTTAAACGAGCATGCTCTCTAATTGATCAGCAACGTAACAATGAAAGAACGTTAACTGGGATGACTTTAAGTGAGGAGTTACTGTATTTTCAATTCATCCAATTTAATGAACATGTAGTTTGATCAAAATATGGGCTCTAATAGGTGTTCTCTATATCATTTAATTTGAATACTAGCAGGGTCTCTTGGAATTGTAGCGCTAGGGTGACCAGATGTCCTGATCTTATAGAGACAGTTCCAATTTTTGGGTCTTTTTCTTATATAGGCTCCTATTACCCCCCACCCCCTGTCCCGATTTTTCACATTTGCTGTCTGGTCACCCTATGTAGTTCCCACACATAATTTTTTAATTTCTTGCATTCCAGGAAATGTAATCAGAATATGTATGAAGATATTTCAACAGGATAACAATAAGATATAACTAAGCGTTGGAGATTAGATTTTTATAGGTAAGGTCAGTAAATGTCGATTTCACCATACACGCTGAATAAAAGTATTTCCATTGATAATAATCAAAATTTACAAGTAGCAGAAGTAAAGAAAAATGCTGCTTGAGAATTAGAGTTTGGGTTTAAGTACACTTACTTTGTATATCTTGACCTGTGACGTGGCCTATTTTGTTGTTTAATGATTACAAGACTTTAACTTTTTGACTCTCAGGTCTACAACAATTATTGTCTGACCCCCATCATTTCCCACAACTGAAAATTTAAATAGATAAAATAGGAAAAAACTATTAAAACTATAATTTGCATAACTGTGAAATTTACAATTGATGTGTTGTTAAATATATTAATTTAGAAATGTACAACCCAGTTTAATTTAGTACTAATGTAGGGCCACAGGACAAATGGGTACAAACTGGATATAGGAAGTTTAGGAACTTGAAATTAACGAAGGTTTCTAACCATTAGGGGAGTGAAATTCTGGAACAGCCTTCCGAGGGAAGTAGTGGGGGCAAAAGACTTATCTGCTTTAAGACTAAGCTTGATAAGTAATATGGAGGGATGATATGATGGGATGTTTAATTTGGGCAATGTGATCTTGGATTATCAGCAGATAAGTCTGCTCAATGGCTGTAGGGGATGTTGGATGGGATGGGAACTGAGTTACTGCAAGAATTCTTCCTGGGTGCTGGCTGGTGAGTCTTTGCCCACATGCTCAGGGTTTAGCGGATCGCCAATATTGGGGTCGAGAGGGAATTTTCCCCCAGGGCGGATTGGCAGAGGCCCTGAGTGTTTTCGCCTTCCTCTGCAGCGTGGGGCATGGGCGCTTGCGGTGGATTCTCTGCAGCTGGAGGTCTTCAAACCACAATTTTGAGGACTTCAATAACTCAGTCATGGGTTAGGGGTTGTTATAAAAGTGGATGGGTAGGGTTCTGTGGCCTGCCTTGTGCAGGAGGTCAGACTAGATGATCATATTGGTCCCTTCTGACCTATGAGTCTATGAGTCTATGAGATCCTCTGTAGCAATTCTGTGTATTCCATTCAAGCCAGATTTACACAAGCTGAGGATCTGGCCCATAAACTACAGGGACTTGCTCACCTGTTATTCAGGTTCACTGGAGTTTACCTGAACTAGAACCTCAGGATTCCCCAAAGATACAATGTTAATTTTGTTCATGGAATGAAGACAAGGATTCTGCTTACAACTTGGTCATCATGGACGAGAGATTTGCTAAATTGTTCAGCTTTAGCCTTTGTTTTGTCCGAAGGTAAGGCAAGGTTTACCATTCGTTTCAATGGAAACAATGCCCACCCACTGAGTAAACTCATTGTATTCAGAAACAGGACTCACACATAAGTTACTATGCACTATCCACTTCATGGGCCACATCCTGCTTGTTTTTCACTTATGCAGAGAATTCCATTGAAGTTAATGGGCCAAATTCTCTTCTATTGCACAATTTTCTTTGATTTCAGGGGGAGTTGCATATGCATATCTGAATTCGACAGAATGGGACTAATCATATGAGCAATGTGAACAGGATTTGCCTTCCTGCTATTAACACATTCTATTGATCTACTATTTTTTCTTTTACAACGTGTACACCCACACGTAAGTAATATCAATGGGTATTTCTGTAGAGAATGCAATTTAAAATAATTCCTGTCATAACAGTATTCAGTCCTCTCTGTATGTTTTCTTATTTCAGCACAATAAAGCTCTGTGCACTCATTCCTACTGCATAAATAGGTTCTTAACTGCTATCACTCGCCTCGTTAACAGAGAAGAGGGACGTGTACATTTCTGACACGAGGCTATTTGTCCACCAAAGCCAAGCTATGATTTACAAATGAAACATTAGTACCTTTAATTGCTTTTGAAATATTTCTATGATTGCTAACAGAAATCAACAGAGCTTCTACTGTGAAATAACAGAAAACAACGTTATAACACACATTTATACAAATAGTTTTAATTTACGGCCTTTGGACGCTATCACGCCAGTCTATGCATCTTTAAAGAAGCCAGAATTCAACAAGAAGCAAAGGAAAACAAAAAAAACAAAAAAGGAAAAGCTCCTATTTTAGCACTCTGTTACCAATGTCTTTCTACATGTAATCAGATACTGCTTAAAGTACAGTTGATTCTATTTATTTTATTATGGTTATATCCAAACGTATTAAAAAGTTGCTATCGTTTACCAAATTTACCATGTTCTGAATAATACAGCAAAACTGATATCTAAACATATTAGATCAGCCATCGGGGGGATGAAAACTTGGAAATACTTGTTTTAAAATTATTTTGGTCTCTGTTCATGTGATTGAAGAAAAGAACTTAATATTTTGAAGTGTTTAATTATTTTTCTCTCTTTCTTTTTGTTATGCTCCCATTTTGATGTAATTTAGAAGAGCCCAAGTTTTAAATATGAAATACCAACATAGTTTCAATTCAGATGTGCTAAAAGTGAAATGTTTTTATGTTGTCAGACACACAAAAGCACAGCCTTAACATGAATCAGATTCACTTCCATTTGTATTTGTATTAATTAACAGAGGATTGTACTTTACTGTTAAACAAAAGCTATGCAGAGCATGTTTGTTGGTTTAGTTAATATTTCTGCACATTTTGGTTTATTTAGAGAAACAAGTAGAAAGGTCATTAATTTGTTCTGACTATGAAGATATTATAAACCACTGCTTTGTATTTGTTAGTTGCTGTATTAATAGTTCAATAGCACCCAAAATGCTAGGCACTAGGCACTGTACAAACATGTAGGAGGAGACAGGCCCTGCCCCAGACAGATTATACCCTAATCAGGTATTAAAAGCATTTATGATTTGAAGTTATGATTTTCAACAGTCCCTAAGGCAAATGGGCACCCAAAGTCTATTTAATTGTGATGGGAATTGGGGGCTTAGCTCCATTAAGTCAGCTTTGAAAAATCACAGCCTAAATTTTTGATGTCAGAAGAGTTAAAATTTGTTAGAACATTGGTATATACAGTACTACTAAGAGCGGAATTGCCTCACCACTTATATTATACTTGATCATATTTTAAATATTAGCAAATTGACAGAATAATTTAAAACACAATTTGCCATAAAATTTACTTATTCTTTTCTAATCCAGTGTGGCTGCCTGTCCTGGTGCTCTGGACAGCACAGCTGTAGCGGTGCCAGCCACTGGTGCTCCAGGCAGCATGGTAACGGGGCAGGGAGCAGGAGGGGTTGGATAGATGGCACAGGAGTTTGGGGTGGTGGAAAGGGGGCGGGGGTGTGGAACATGGGCGCAGGAGCCTTTAGGGGCAGTCAGGAAGGAGAGCGGGGGTTGGATGGGGATGGATAGTGGGTGTTGACCCGGCCATGCTTGGCTGTTTGGGGAGGCACAGCCTCCCCTAACTGGCCCTCCATAAAATTTTGGAAACCCGATGTGGCCCTCAGGCCAAAAAGTTTGCCCGCCCCTGCTCTAGGGGCTTCCCCACCATGGCACTTGAGTGTAATTCAGGAGATTCCGCTGTCCCCACAATTCTATTGTACTTCTTTACTATGGGTTTTAGCTCTGTTCTTTGGCAGTCATGGGGCACAAACTCATTCCTCATCTTTGCAATTCACTGTATGGCATATAATGTTTGACTGATCTTATTTGGCATCAGGGCCAGCTCTACTGTTTTTGCTGCTCCAAGCAGCGCACTGAATTACCGCCGCGGTCGGCAAGGGCAGCAATTCGGAGGCAGTTTCTTTCTTCAACTGGAAGACAGACGCTGCGCCACCGCGGACAGCTGAACATAGAAGCTGCCACTGAATTGCCACCGCCATGGAAACGCACGTGCTGCCCTAACGGCACATGGACTTCCCCCGCCATCCGCGGCAGCAATTCGGCATGCTGCTTGGGGACAAAAACACATGGACTACTACCCCTTGCAGATTGCCGCTCCAAGCACCTGCTTGGGATGTTGGTGCCTGGAGCCAGCCCTGTTTGGCATCCTCAGTAAGCACAGTTAAGCTCATACACAGGAGAGAATTCTCTATGCCAAGCTGTGTGTCGTGATCTGGAGCAACCTAGAAAGGAAAGTATTGCTATTATTCATATTGGCTAGAAGATTAGTTCTTTGGATGTGGTGTGGAATTTTTGCCACATATCTTACTGCAGGTATGTCTATACTCCAGTGAGACACCCACGACTGGCCCATGCCAGCTGACTGGGGCTCACGGGGCTTGGGCTAAGAGGCTGTTTAATTGCAGTGTAGACATTCAGGCTATGTCCCAAAGCTTGGGCTCCAGCCCAAGCCCGAACACCTGCAATTACATGCCTGTTATCCAGCACCAGTTGGCATGGCAGTGTAGACATACCCTGAGATGACTGGTATTGAAAGCTTTTCCAAGAATGTTCTACTGGATGCCAATCTCACATGTAAAAGCAGCAGAGAATCCTGTGGCACCTTATAGACACATGTATCTTGGTGAACAAGGATTTATGACAGTAAAATGAACAATATCTATGAGGTTTAACTTCTGGCAACCATCTTACTTTTATATTGGCTACTGATAGATACAATTCATAATTAGGGAAAGTGGCCTGTGTTTACTGTCTGAGTCAATAATAATGTGCATGATAAGCCATGTGGGTTTTGCATTTTCTGTTGAACTTCTGAACAGTTTTTTGATATGCCATCAACTTCTGTCCCTTACAAGAGACTAGGGAAGTACTCCAATAGATGCAAATCAGGATACTGCTACAGCAGTTATTTCCATTGCTTTATTGGTGGGATTATACTCCTGAAAAACCCAATAATACATCAGTAAAGTCAAAGTCCCCTATGTAGTTCATGATGAGTATTTCAAGGTAACCACTATTTCACAAGGTCTTTTTCATCCCTTAACTGAGTCTCCTTTCCAGGTTGGTCAGGATTAATGCACAGTAAATCCTCTATAAATGAGGAATCATTAAGAAACACATGTATGTGCTAGCCTCGGAGCTGTTTTTGCACCAGGCTAACAGGCCTTTTATTAATGTGTTGTGGCTCATATGATCATGTGATGCAATGTGTTTTGTTTCTTTGTTTTTATCTTTGCTGTACTTGCCCCACAGTGTCACGTTCCATGTATTTTTGCCGACCATTTCAAGCTACATTCCTTTTACATATTGCATATTCATTGGGGCAAGTGTGGTACATGATTTGTGTTTTGTATTCAGCAGTACTGCTTTCACACTCATTGGAAATTCAGGGTTTTTCTCTATCAGGCATAAGCTTGCCTTTGGATGGAAAGCCTGAGGGATGCAGTATCCCTCTTTTTTTTCATATATTTTGATTCCACAAGCAGTAAACGTTGCTATACACTGGTTCTGGTAGCAGTCAGTGGTGTTCCTTGTACTCTGTGTCCATCTTCCAATGGTTCAAATTGTCTCTCTTGATACTGACATGATCAAATATAAAGTGGCATGCACTTGACAATCAGAGTAGACTTTCTGCAGAAGAGATCACACTAACTATGTTAGGACGATGGCTCACCTCAAACTCATTTTTGCCTGGCATCCCTCCCCAAGGAGAGTCAGACCTGTTTATGAATGCAGGCAGGTATACCAATAATCAAAGAGACAGGGATAAGCGAAGGCACATAAGAGATCATATATGCATTATGGGCTTAATCCTGCACCATTTAAGTCAATGGGATTTTTTCCATTGACTTCAATAGATGCAGAATTAAGCCCTTGGAGTATTTATTGAGGGACTGTCCACATGCTTTTCCTTAACAAACCTATCTAATACCCAGGTACATGCCTTAGCATATGTCTACACTATGCAAAGCTACAACATCATAGCTATTCTGACATAACCCTTTAGTGTGTAGATGCAGTCTACACCAATGGAAATTTTTTTTCTGTTGGTGTAGGAATAGCCTTCCCTGAGCAATGGCAGTCACACCAAGTGAAACATTCCTATATCAACATAGCTGCATTTCCCTGGGAGTTAGCTATGTTATAGCTATTCCAGCCTATGTCAGCCTAACTTCTAAGAACTTTTAAAGTTAATACAATTTACTTGGCTGGGTTTTTAGACAGTTTACTATAGATCAGAGCGAGATGCAGAATGGAGAAAGATATTTTATATTTTTCCACCATATTCTCTTCCATCTACAGTGAAAAAAGCAATTTTTAAACCTATCGATATGACTATAGGAGATAAGTCTTTGAGGCATGTAACAATGTTTCAAGACTTACATTCCATAGACACTTAGGGAGCTTCAGGCTCCAACCTATGAGTTGGACTTATATGTATTCCTTCTTTTGAGAAGTCCAGCGAGGAAACACTTTGTCTATAATTGGAGAAGATTGTTAATTCCTCCTTTTAGAAGGACAGGGTGACACATGGGTCATTTATGGCTAGTAATCTCACTAGTTAATATTCTGTCTGTAATCTCCAGTTTTTATGGAAAGAAGTGAGAAAGTTTTGGTAAAGAAACTAAAGAAACATCTAAACCCTCAGACAGATCCAGAGATTCTTTCTTCTAACTATCATTTCTTTGGTCTTTCCTGGATTCAGTTAGAGCCAGATGTTCTTTACTCCAATTTACTTTATGTGGTAGGATATCAGGGAGACCGCACTTTCTAAGATGAATAAAAAGGTGACAGAGCTGTGTGAAATTACTGGCAATGTACCCCTCATCATCTCATTATAGGCCTGATCCAAAACACAATGAAGTCAATCAAAAGATTCTATTTTATGGGTTCCGTATCAGGTCCCTAACTGTTGCACCCTCTGGGAGTTCATGAGTAAAGTTCATGGGAAGGAGAGAAACAGCTGACTCTCAGGATCTTTGAGAAGAAAAAAGAATAGATAGTTTAAATCATCCCATTGATTCTCATTATAACAGACAGGATCAAGCAATAATATCTTGTGATTGATAGTATCCAGAATGGCTGACAATTCTAGCAGTTTCAGCACCACTGTTCTGCCACTGTTCATCATAAGGATATCTTCCATCAGTTTTGGCTGTCTGACAGGAACCAGCCTGAAGGCTGACTGGAGGGATCTAGGCTATCACTGAAGGCCAGGCACTACTAAAGTCTCTTTGCATTCACTTACATAATAACCTTGCCAGGGAGAAGAGGTTCTAGACTATACAATAGTTAAGCTATGTCAGTGGTGTCCGAGTTTTACTTTTTTGAGAACATGCCATTTAGAGCATGTTTCAGGATACTAGGACACCAGACCAAGTTCCATCTCTAGGAGGAGTTAACTGTTTCTGTGAGCAGGGGGAATTTCACATGGCATTTTACATGGCTTTGACCAGTTAAAAAGGACAAGGGGCAAGGTCATAGGTGGAGGCACAAAATCCTTTAGTGCATCTAGTGCCTCTATGTATAGGATTAGACATATTTCTTATCTCAATGGGTGGAAATATGAGATTCTTCTTCTCCGTGCCTAAAAACTGTCATGGAGTCACATGATTTTGGCACAATATGAAAGAGTTCCTTAAAACAGATAGCAGTCAGAGTCGGCAGTCTGGGTTTTCAAGTGATTCCCCTTGGGATGAGATTTGCTGATTGCTATCATCATGGAGTAGATGACTCTTTTGGCTTCAATCAGCACTTACATACAGGTTTGTGTGAAATACTTTTGCTGGAATTCTCCATCCACATGCCAGCTTCCTTATTAACTTTGTGAATTTATCGGAGAGCTGTGGCGAACTGGATGGTGATAGGCAGTGTTTGGGAGTTTAAATGTTGTGGACAGCAAGTGGTCCGAATGTTTTATTAGGTCATTGACCCCCTAATTCAAGGAGAGAATCATTTTTACTACTATAAAAATTAGGAAGCTGACAAGGTCCCTGAGGTTTCCAGGGACAATGTAGGCAGTCTCTTTTCTAAGATGGGCAGAGTGAAAGGCCAGGCTTCAGGCTGTGACCTGTTCTTTTGAATGCAGATTTCGTTCTGATTATCACTGTCTATCTAAGTATGTATAGGGACTTCATCACTGTGAAATCTTTCAGACAATTATTTTTGCCTTACACCACTCCTGAGAGACAGGGAAGTATGATTTTATCCTTGTCCCAGTGGCAGATAAGACAAAGATGTTAATAACTTGCCCAAGGTCACACATGGGAGAGCCAGGAACAGAAGCTATATCTCCTGAGTTCCAGTCCAGTGCCTTTACCACAAGGCCTCCTCATGTCTCTGTGAGCTCCATAATGGATCACTGAAATTTTCACTCCTGAAAACCTCTTGGAAACGTCAACTGTTGTAGAATGTGGCTGACCATCTCTCATCTTTTTTTACTGCATAGTCAGTTCAGTGGTGAGTCATATCCTGTCGTCATTATGGAATGAAGGCAATCAATGGTAGAAAGATTAGTAATTATCCTCTTTGTAAACTTTAGTCCACAAAACAATGAAATGAACTATTGATACAAGATTAATTCATTCATATACTCAAGTCCCATAAGTTTCTTCTGTTGGATCTCTTGATTTGCTGTAGTTTTTTTGTTCATTAGCCATTATTGCTATAGACAAGGAAAAAACAACGTCCCAATTCCCAATCTATTCATATTTTAAGTACTTTTTAGCTGTATCAAGTAAAACTGAGTAGGAAACTGTCCTGCAATTCTATTTTATTTTGAAAATTTTCAGAAAATTTCCCATTCTGCATCAAAAGTTTTCACTGCAGCTGGCATGTTCCTGCAAAAAGTTTCAGTTTCATCAATTTGACATTTTCAGAAAAAACCCTTTCTGTTAGAAAATTCCCACTCAGTTCTAATCTCAGCCAATTCATTTAGAGGTTAATGATCCAAACTCTTGCAATTTGGGTACAGTTCAGATGTGATAGAGAAATCAATGTAGTTAATGGCTCTGGTCAGGATGGAGTTAAGTTAACCTCACTTTGGCTTGTGAAACGTGCATTGTTCTCTTATCTTTCTGGGATGTACAAAGATAGCACATGATGGTAGCATCACTTTGGGCTTCAGAAGTGATTGTATGAGCAGCATAAGCAAATGCAGACTGTGTTGAAACAGTTGTACCATAAAATATAAAACTGAGAAATTTCTGTGCACTACCAGCTGGTGAAAGCTGCCTTTTTGGTACAGTACCATTTATGGCCCTTATCCTGCATATAGTTATGCAGGTGCTTTTCTTTACACACACAACTAGCACCATTGCAGTCAATGAGACTAGTCACATGTGTCAAAATTAAGCAGATTCATAGTGTTTGCAGGAGAAGGGCCTAACAATGTATATTGGAAGAATTTACAACCTGTTATCCCCTTTTACAGTACTAAATCCAAAAATAAAAAGTAAAAGTTTCTTCGGTCTATATTTGAAATGTTAATTAAAATACATGTTTGGGCAAACCCTTTCCAGAGCATGGCCCACTTATTTTGGATTTTTTTTTAGGCAAAAATAAACCAATACACCTAGTGTGATGCAAAGAAAAATCCATGGGAAAGTGGGGGTTAGAAGAAACATGTGCATAATTGAAAAAAGGATCTTTGGATATTAAGTATCGCTTCTTTCTATAAGGAGTAGTACAGTCATGCTGTTATCAGTGGGTGCTGGACTGATAATACTGAAAGGAAGTGGAAAACATAAGGAGAAAAGAATACAAGAAAAACAGAACGGGATAGTTTGAAAAATTCTAGAACATAACAAAATAATCCTTTTAAATCTCAGGGACTGGTGGGAGCTTTCATTATAAATCATCTTTTGTAACTAACTTTGCCAGTGAATTAAACAACAGCATGATTTAAATTATGCTTATTCTGTAGACTCAAAAATTTGATCCAGATTAAAGTAAATCCTAAATACTGTTTATCCAATCCATGCAAAATTATATTATCCGTACAACTGTTTTATCAAAATACATTATGCAATGCATAAAAATCAAAGAGATGTAGAAGAGAAGCAGAGAGGAACAAATTAATCATTTTCTTATCATATTTCACCACCAGAGCTTTAAGGTTACTTTTATGTTTAGTCATCTAAGATGAATATGAAATATTATCTCCTTATTTTCAGTAAAAAACTGCAGGATTTTTTAAAGAAAGTAAGTTTATTTATCTAAGTACAGTATTATTTCTTAGGTGAAAAGTTAATTTGTTTTCCCTGAATTCTTAAATTATTAAAAAGCATTTTTTAAAACAAAATTCATTTTATTAGTTATGCACATCATGTAAATTATTCATAAATTTCATGTTTCAAAGAAGGAAAATTATTTTAGACTTTATTTTTACTCAGATTTCAGTGATGAGATGGGGGAGTGAGGAGGAGTCAGGATCAAATTCTGCCCTTAGATATTCACACAGAACTCAAGTTGAAATTGGCAGGAGTCACACACTTGCCTGAGGACAGAATTGGTCCCTTTGGATGTAAATATAGAGATTTCATGCAAGTTCAAACTCTCAAAACCACATGCCAGTCCATTGCATATGGACATGGTTTAGAGCCTAGAAAGCTTCATCAGTACTTGCTGTTAACATGCATATGGGGTTTGAACTAAAAGCATTCACATAGAAAGGAAAACGCAGAATGATCAGCATGGCAAGTTTATCAGAGTGTGACATTTCTACAGAGCAACTAACTAATGAATATCATATACACGTGACTTTTTTTCGACAGAAGTTTGATTAGAGTTGTGGGATAAAACTGTCTAATAAATGTGGCAACATCACGCAGTTTTATCTGTTTTGCCCCACATCTGATTCAATTTAGGTGCCTCTTTATTATCTACCAGTTCATCATGCAAAAAGGTTACAACTGAAAATAGAAAACATTAAACAAGCTCTAAACCCAACACATAACATGGATATTCTCCACACTTTACACTGGAATTAAATTTGATAGAAATACCTCCTGCTCTTACCAGTGGATGGTGTTATTCCATGTATTTAGGAATGAAGCAGACAAGAAAGAGATAAATCTTTCATAAGTACAACATAAATCAGACAACTGGCATATCAACCTTGAATTGATGTGTAATATATTCAAACAAACACACATTAAAAGTAAATTAAATGATTGTCATAGACTTGAGAGATAGAATAGCATGAGAGAGTAAGAAATAAAATATAACAAAACAAGCCACTAATCTGGATTGTTATTGTTTCATATTTTATTTAAAACAAAACCTTCATACTGCCTCACAAATCATATTGATGTAGGTGGGGATGTTTAATCCATTTAATTTGTATTTCACATAAATGACAAATCTAAGACAACTCCCAACACAGCAATTTCTGCATTATGCGAAGTTTAACCAGACAACATCCAATTAGTGGGTACTATTTCACATACAGGTGTCTCCACAGCAGTCACATCCAGTAATCAAAGGTGAATGAGTTCCTTTTAAGGTACACTCCTGTTAATACCTTCAGAAATACTGTGATGGACTAGAATCAGACCTACTCCAACTCAAGGGCTTGATCCAGCACAGTGTTGAGCATCTCAAACCCCACTGACTTCAGTGAGAGTTAGGGCCATTCAGTAACATATAGAATCAAGCTCCGATGTTGCCTTTCCACTAGTGTAACCTCCAAGAGAGGCTTGTGCAAACACCACCTGTTCTGGGGTATGAATTCTCCCTTGAGGTGCAGCAATGCCTGCAGAAGTGTGTCTGACTGTGTGCATGTTGGCATTGGGGAATTGTTTATAGATTTATGTAACAGTAACCAAGAAGTCAAGCTATCAGTAATTGAGTCCTAAATGCCTTTTATCAAATCACTGCCCTTATCTGCTGATGTAAGGTGTGCACTCTTCCAACTTATTCACAGAGAAACAACCTCCCCTCTGGAAGATTTTATATTTAAGGCAACATTAGTAAGGGTTTAATTTATATTTGCATTGTACTGAAACTTGTGGAGTTTCTTTTCCTTTCAACCATTTATAAAGCTAGGCAAGGTCTCAGATCCGTCAGTCTTAGAATAGCTTAGGAAGTTATCTGAGCTTGTATTATGCCATTGGTGGTTTGAACTTGAGTGATTCAACTTATCAGAAAGGAGATTTCTGTCTTTTGGAAAAGAAGCAAAGCAAGTGCATGCCTACTTCTGCTAATGATGTTATTTCCTTTTAGCATGCCATAGTCTGTAGCTTGTTATAAGACTTATTTACAATATTCTGTCAGTGTCTATAATCAAGTGTCATGGGTAAAAAGTATCCTGGCATTTCTTTCTAAAATAGTAAGAACTCTGTGAATTGCTGAATGGTTAATACTGTGATGGCTTTCAGCAAAGACACGGAGATTGGTGGGTGGGAGCACAGTTGCTATTCAGGCTATTTTCTGATTACAATTCTTCTCTTTTGGGATGCCAACTAATCCACTTTCCCCATCTCCAAAGTACATGGTACATTATACTAGTGCCGTGTCATGAAATGCTGAGAAAGGGCCTCATTCTGTACTGATTTTATGCAAGTGTGATGCTGTATATTCCAACTGAGTTACACTGGTGTGAAACTGAAGTGTCTGGATCAAGCCAAATGTTTAAAAGAAATCCTGAAAGAAACTGCATTTGGAGCAAGTGTTCTTAAGATTCTCTTTCCCCACTTCATTTTTTTTAGTCCATAGCATCCGGCAGTGGTTCCCAACCTGTACTACATGCACCAACACTAGGAGTTCAATGATTAGTACTATAGGCAAGATTTTCAAAGTGACTAGTGATTTGGAATGCCTCAGTTTTTGGATGCCCAACTTTGGTGCTGAGTATCCATTCTTGGAAAGTCAGATACCTTTAAAACATTCCAACTCTGGCACCCAAAAATTGAAGCACTCACCACAATTACTAGCCATTAAAAAAAATATTGGCCATTGTCTCTTCCTCACCATCTGTGCCACACCACTGGCTGCTTCCCACGTTAATCATGGAACTCCATGTTAACAATGGAATCTGGGCTGCTCCAAACTGTAAATATTTATGCAGAACTCTCTTTGGTTTCAGTCAAAAGGGGGAAAGTGATGTCTATGCTACATTGCACTGTATAATAGAACACTACTATGTGACATCTTGTTTCAACACCATGTGATGACATGGATTGGGAACCTGGGCCTGTCTCCAGGGCAAAAAGTAAATCTGCGAGAAAGAAACATAATCTAGCATCTCCAAAATTATGAGAATTGTTTCATTCTAGACCAGTAGGACTTTGTGATATTAATTTCCAAAAGTAGAATTACATACCATGTTCATGTCAATGCCATTGGTGTATGTCCACGCATGCTGGAAGTACTCCTCGAGCCGCTGCCGCAAAGGATTGGGGATTTGATGAAAGCGTATAAACTCTTTTACTCGCAGCATCTGCATGTGATACCGTGCAGTTCCCGAATACAGTCTTTGGATTATTGCAGATACATTTCCAAAAATACTCGCATACATTAATGCTGGATTAGATAGAAACAAACAGTTAGCTAAGATCACTACATTCTGCACACAACACAGCTGTTATTACTGCAGAGACGAGTATGGAAAACAGCTGAGATCAGAGTTAGTGACATTTTGGTCTTCTAAACAGAAACTGGATTTGATATTGCCTGATATAAGACAGACATTCATAGCTTGTTAATTGTCTGAGTATGTTAATGGTGAGCTTCACAGAAGGAACATTCACTGAAAGAAGTTTTAAAAATATTAGTGTTTGGTTTTGAAGATTTTTAGTTCTGATTCTGTGAAGATTATGCACCTGTGGCTTAACTTTACCAACCTATAGACTTCAACAGGACTGTTTGCTGTGAGCAAAAGTAAGCAGGTACATAAGTTTTGCAGGATTGGGGCCTAAAACTGAAGTAGAGTGCGACCTTGATTATCTAAAGGCTATTGGGAGGTTAGTTTGAGTAACAGATTCTTTTTCAATCTAATTAAATGTTATACGGGGATAAGATCCAGTTTCATATAATGCAGACTTTTAAATAACATAGGTTGAAATAATGGAGACTGGATGGACTGTTGGATGTTTGCAGCCAAATCTCAATTTTGTATTTTAAAATCTGTTATAATATAAGAAATGTTTGGAGCCATTCTAACGGGGAGGGACAGCATTGGCCTGCTAAACTCAGGGTTGTGAGTTCAATCCTTGAGGGGGCCACCTAGGGGTCTGGGGCAAAATCAGTACTTGGCCCTGCTAGTGAAAGCAAGGGGCTGGACTCAATGACTTTTCAAGGTCCGTTCCATTTCTAGGAGATAAATTAATGGAGATAACCTATTTACATAAATAAAAAGCAGAACCAGATGCAAGTCACCTTAGGTTAAATAGCTCCAATAGCTCACTGAAAATTCAGCTCCTTATCGTGTACAGCAATTTGCTTGTAAGAAGACATGCCCATGTAGAGCACCACTGACATAAATAGGACTCTGTGGCTCCTTTGCAGGATCAAAGTCTAAGGCTGGCTTTAGTGCATTCGATTTCTACTCCTTAAATTTCTGTTTTTGGTAACTCAATAGATTTTGTTAAATTTCCAAATGAGACATACAGCACCACCAGTTTATAGTATTCATTTTGATTTTTTTTCTGGAAAGACAAAGACAACACTGTTCCTTTCATCTAAGGGAGAAAAACTACTGTGATGTAAGCTCCTTTAATGTTACATTAAAGCTCTAAAACTTCACTGAGAATTTCAATGCTGCACCTTGATTACCAATCCCTAAACGAATTCAATCTGATTTAAAAATAAGCTCTACTAAAACAATAGTTTTACAAAAAAGGTGGTTCTATCTTTAAAGACATTGGCTACTGCTGCTATGAAGTCTCAGTTTTTGTGAAGAATACCTTAACATTACATATTTTTCCTTTAGCAGTTTTCATTAACAAAAGGAGAAACTCTATGGTGGGTTAATGGATCAGAAAAGCAAGTGAGATAGGAACTGCCGTATGAATCAGACCAATGGTCCTTCTGGCCCAGTATTCGGTGTCTTACAAACAGCACTTCTAGTAAAGTACCAAATACTTCAGAGGAAGATGAAAGAAAACCTGTATTGGACAACCATGGAACAACTTATCTAATGGGGAAGTCTCTTCCTAACCCCCATGCTTGACTTATGCCCTGATGCAGGAGCACTTATATCCTTTCTGAATAGTTTTTCTCATTTTTAACATAACTTCATTTGCCATATGAATGTCTAGTCTCATTAAATTATAGACTTTAAACTACATGTGATAGAAATGAATTCCACAGGTTAATTTTATGTTCAGTAAAAACAAAAGTATTTCCTTTATCAGCTCTAAATATAATGCTTTTTCAACTTCATTGACTATTCCATTGTTTGTACATTATGAAAAAGGTAAATAGGAGTAACCCAGTGTACCTTTTTTATATTGTTCTTTTTTGATATATATTTATCATGTCACCTTTCCTAAATTAAATTAAATAGTCCAATCTTTTCACTCTCTTCTCCTATAGAAGTCTATCCAGGCTTCAAATGATTCTTGTTGCCTATCTCAACTTTATAAGGGTTATCAGGGAAACACAGAAACTAAAGTGTTTTATTTGGTCTGATAGAGGTCGGACTTAAATAAGCAATTTGTTTTAAAATCTACATATATATTCAGAAAATACAAATATAATTATATTTGTAAAAGATCCATGCTATTATGGTTCCTATAGTTCCTTTAGTTATAGACTTTTTAAAGGGAGAACTGAACCTTGGCGGTTCCATTTTAAAAAAACAGTAGCATTTCGTTTCTGCGGGATATAAAGCATTTAGCTAAGAGACCTCACTTGAAATTTTTTTTTCCTGAGAGTTTTTAATTGAATATCGTAACACGAACCCTATTTTTCATGTGTTCACATCAGACTAAATACTACTGTTCTTAGCCTCTTGTCAGTCAAAGTTCCCTCTGAAGCCAAAATGGATTTTTTTCTGATAAAGAATTGAGTAGGGATATGAGGATTTGGCCATACTCAACAGTTCTCATGTGCATTGCCACAACTATTTCCAGTAGTAAAGGTCATGAGGAACAAAGTGAGACCAGTTCTATACTGCTTGCTATTTTCCGTTGCCAAGTGCTGAGAGAACCAGGTGCATGTTTGTCCTCCTCTTTTTGTATTTGATACAAACTGTCTAACATATTCCTTGTAGGTGAGTGTGCTGGCTCAGAATGGAAGGAGTAAAGAATATGAGACTATTACATGATCAAACAGAACTCAATGAATGATGTGGTCTCAGTAAGGCAACTGCTAGAAAGAGGGAACCAGAGAATTTCGGGGAGAATTTGGTGGTGGTGCCAGGCTCTTACAGACTGTTGAAGTTTGTCAACAAAGGCCTTGATTATGCATGAGTAATGCACTTATAAACACAATGTAAAAAGTGATGAGCAGGGCAGAGAACATATGGAACCTGATGGTGCAGCAATGAGAGAAATGTTGTTTGGATGCCAAGTCACCTCTGCTTTGAAACTTCAGTAAGGCCAAAGAGTCATATCACCGATAAGTGGAACATTGTACTTTAGCCTCAGACTCCTCAGATTCACATATCCTTCACCTACAGCAGGGCCCTTTTTCATCATCTGCTCTTGGGCACCCACTTCCTGACTCTCAAGGGCCTTGAAATTTATTTCTACTCAGTACTGAGGACTCTGTCTAGTGTACAGCCTAGTCTCATTGGTGCCTGTCCACAGTATCTGCTCACACTAGCAAAAGAAACACTCTCTTCTCTCTCACAGCTGCACATGGTCCAAGGACTGGCAGGAACAAGGCCCAAACAGTGCTGGATCTGTTCCTGTGTGTGTGCCTGACAACACTTCCCATGCAACAGGACAAACATCCACACAACACAGGCAGATCAACGGAATCTCGTGGCTTTTCAGTTATCACCTGTCAAAACATGGAACTGGAATGCACAATCAGGAGAGGAGCAAAGCAAATACTCAGATGGTCTGTTCTCTCAATTTTCTATATGTCTTTCAGCTTTTGACGCTTGAGGGCCTTGGTGAGGTTGGGGCTTATTTGTCAACGTGCTATGTGTTTAAAAAGCTTTTTTCTTTGTCATAACTCAACTGTTTCCAACTAGATGGAAGCTGCTTATTTTGAAAGAAGTAATTTCAGATCGTAATACAGTACATGGATAGCGGCCAATACCAGACATTTTAATGCAGATTGTGCAAGGTTACAGATGCAGGTAGGATATTAATGAACGTATTGTGCACATTTGGAAATCTCACCTGAGCATAACAAGTGCTCAAATAAGCATTTTCTATTGAGAAAAGGTTGTATTTTGTTTTTTAAACACTCAGAGACCTTCTCCCTTTGGCCCCAATTCAGCAAGCGTCTTCCTGCACCACTGGTCTTATAGAAGTCAAGGTTCTACTAATGTGTTTAAAGTCAGGCACATTTTTCAGAAACTTATGGAACTGGAGCCATTGTATTTTCATATCTATATATATTTTATGGAGACAATTCCATATCTGAGACTACATGATGCAGCATGATATGCTATAAATATATATTTATGTATAGTCATTTTTTTCATTTATCTGTCTTTCTCCCTCCATGTTTATAATTTAACAAACAAACTCTATTGTATCCATTGTTCAAATACTGAGTTAAAATAAAATAAATTAAAAAAAATACTTACAGCCAATCAACATGACACAAATGGAAAAGATTTTTTCTGAGTTGGTGTTAGGAGATACATTTCCAAATCCCACGCTTGTCAGACTGCTGAAGGTAAAATAAAGTGCGGTAACATATTTGTCCTTGATGGATGGTCCAGAGCTTTGATCAGTCACATTGTAGGGTTTTCCTAATTGTTCTCCTAGAGAATCCAACCAGCCAATTTTTTTAATCAAGTAAGGCCTTTCTACATTCCCAATGGCATACCAAATGCAAGCAAGCCAGTGTGCAATTAGTGCAAATATGCACATAAGGAGCATCAGAACTGCAGCACCATATTCTGAATATCTGTCCAATTTCCGCGCAACCCTCACCAAACGCAGCAGCCTAGCTGTCTTCAGAAGACCGATTAATGTTGTTGTCTGTGAAAATAAGACACAAACATTAGAAACTGATTTTCATCGCTAGTAAGCATACTCCAAATGGCAAATATGAACAAGTCAGTCTGAAGTGCGTAAAGAAAAGACTGTCATTTATTAGAAGCAAAAAAGTTTAAGTGATAGCAACCTATTTCAATTTAATGTTGATTTCATTTCCTCTCAAAGCCTCCTACATGATTATAATGTAAAATATAGAGGAAATAAACTGTCTGATGTGTTTTCTTAAGTTACACCATCTTTAACAATTATCATTGTGATGTCTAGAATTATTTTAACTTTGTACCTGATCTATTTTCCTAACTCCATAAGGTAGCAAAATATTAGACTGCTACATATCACCAATGGTGTATGGCCTGTGAAATCCAGCACCACCTTTTGTGCAGCAGAACTGCACCAAGTTCCACTGCTGCCCTAGGCAGAAAGGTGGGGTTTGTCGACCACTCTACAATTATGCAGCATTCTATAGTTGGCATTTACCAGATCCTATCCACTAGTGAGTCATGTTATATGCTTGTGGTTAGTGCCCTGTAAAATAGATTATCAAGAACACTATAAATAGTGACTGTAGAATTTCAAATAGAGAACTTAAATATTTTGGCTACCCATTAAGTCTGTGAATGTAATATTAAAGCATAGTAAATTTCAGGATGTTTTCTGTATGCATCTATAATATATAAGATTTAACAAATTCTCTTAGCTTTATGAAAGTTTCTGATGGGAATATTCTGCACATTAAAATGTCTTCTCACTAAGTAATAAACTAGTTTTTAATGTTTTATTAAACCTCTCTCTACTTTATGTGTTTCAGAGTGAGATCACAACAATATGGTCAAGCTCTACATGAAAAATATGTGCTGCATGTGCACATTTGTAAAAGGATAGTATAGTATGTTTATAACAAATCCGCTTCTCTTATATTACAACACTACATTGTGATAATTGAGTAACAACAGCTGATTAAGCTACCACTACGTGATGGTAATGCCAAAAATTATGAAGTTGGCAGCTGAATCAAAGTCCATTGTGAGTGTAACAATTCAGTGGGAACAGTTTAATGACATCATCATATTTCTTCCAGACTTATTCCTGGACTAAATAAATATGTAAGTATTGTGCAGTCTGTTATTCATGAAATATAATATGAAGGACATTTGAATTAGAACATAAAGATGCAATAAACAGAAGAAAAAAATGATGTATGAATGATTGTTTTCTGATTATAGGAATTGGAAGAAAGGTGGAGCAGGATAATTAATTTTTTCACAAGAGTCTGTTGACAGAGAATAATTTCAGTTAATACCTCAGTTGCATTATGATGGATGAGGCTGAAGAGAGTGATTTCAACATTCTGAGAAGTTCACTGAGGCCCCAGATCCTGTGAAAAGCTATGCATGTGTGTAACCTTGCATATATTGAGTTTAATTTAAGCACATGGATAAATCTTTGCAAGATCAGAGTCTAATGGTTTAGGACTCTGTCCTGTCCCACTTACACACATGAGCAATCCTTAGGCAAATAGCATCATTGGTTTCAATGAAATTATTTGTAGGTGCAATCATGGCTTTGGTCCATTGTACTGCTACGGGAACACACAGAAGGCAGACTATCATAGCCTACATTCCCCCTTGCTCCAAGATGAAAGCACCTAGTAAAGTATCTGATACAGCATACTTCCCCCAGCATGCTCATCATGACAATTCTCCACTGCTTGCCCCAGGACATCCGTTCCCACCAGTTTACCCAGAGGATGTAGCAGCACTGTGGAGGCTGCTCTCCTCCCTCAACTGCTTGCTACCTGATTTCTTAAAATCTTGCATGGCTGTACAAACTGGGGCACAGGCTGGTCCTGTGAGAGTAAGGATTTGCCGGATAACCACTTAATTTTTATTTGGCAGCTGTTTAGGGTTCACTGTGGATCAGCATAATACAGTTACAACATCACATGCACAGCTATTGAGGTTACATATTTGGATTAGCTAGAGCTTGAACCAGAGCCCCTTGAAGTGAGTAGCTTTTCATTGGGCCCTTAATAGGTAACACCAGTTTTTCAGTTACCTTGCTTCAGGAAAGCAAATTCACATTTTGGTTACAAATAAAAAAAATAATCTATCAGAGATGAAAGAGCAGCTTTGCTGTTGATAGTGAACTACTTTTATATTCAGCTAGGCTGAGCTAAAACTGATGCATTTTGTTAGCCAATAAATCTAGTGTAGTCTTGATTCATTTGGTCAATGCACTACGTGGCCTTTTAAAATGAGATAGTCCTGAATCCTTTTGCTATGATCAGGACTTGGACTAAGGAGGTGATATTCTTCAAGTTCTTTATGTAGTTACCAAATAGTCACTTTGGCCATGCTTACAGTACTGACTGTACTCTCACATAACAAAAAATACAAAGAGAACATGATATTTAAAAAAATGGAAAGAAATCCAAACCAATGGCTATTTCAAAAAGATGAAAAAATGCATAGTTTTGAAAAGCACAGATGTTTAGTAGAAATATCACAGCTACTACAAGACACTCGTAATAATAATCACTGTTTCACCTCGTGCATCAGTATCTTGGAAGTCAGAGATTTTCTTAAATGAATGAACAACACTTCATTCTCCCTATGCCATCACTTCACCTTAATACAAGTCAACTTTGTTAAGAACTTTACTTTAATGGACATATTCCAAACACACTACCTAAACCAAATGGTTGTACTGTACCTGATTCTTGCAAATATTCTCTGGTACTGATGAATATCTTTTCATTCTCAAAGGTCTGTACAGGGACCATCTATGTCAGGGGTTTTCAAACTTCACTGCACTTGAACTCCTTCTGACAACAAAAATTACTACATGAGCCCATGAAGGGGGGAATGAAGCCAGAGCCCACAAGTGTCCTGCCCCCGTTGGTGGGGGGCCATGGCCAAGCCAAAGCCCAAGAGATTCAGCCCTGGGCAGGGGGGTTTGCAACCTGAGCCCTGCTGGCCAGGGTTGAGCCGTTGGGCGTCAGCCCCAGGTGGTTGGGCTTGGGCTTCAGCTTCAGCCCCAGACAGTGGGGCTCAGGATTCAGCCCCGAGCTCCAGCAAGTCTAACACCAGCCCTGGTGACCCCACTAAAATGTGGTTGAGATCCACTTTGGGGTCCCAACCCACAGTCTGAGAACCGCTGATCTATATGTAAAAAGATGGTGAATCCCCACATACTGCCTGTACTTCTTCTTACATTTGATTTGCAGTAATTACATTGCTTCCTGATCCAAAAGGCTACATATTTTAAAAATCAAGTTTTAACGTTTATAATGGCTCAAATCCATGCTTAAAATCATGATCATAACATTCAGGTAATAACTCATAGACCATCTCTATATGGGTCTGCCCACAACAAGGGTTTATGTGAGCTCACCCCCAAATTATAACGCTCAATTCAGATGATCAGGAAGGATTATTGGATATTGTTCCTGAGAAGCTTGAGAGAGATAAATGTTTATAAACTTCTGCCTACCATCAATTTAGAAAAAATCCTGCTAATCACATTAGTTCACAGTTAGTTTATCTTCTGGGAGTACGAAATTGAGTATATCTTATAAAATCCTTACCCATTAGCTATGGGTTTTCCTCATGTCTGATTACTGTCTCCTTCCTCACTATTAAGATTAGTTTAGATCCTCAGTTTCCAGGCCCTGATGTTGAACTGATTTATGGCATAAGGCTGTTTTGTTGGAGGCCAATTGACGATGGAATGACTAGAAACAGGAAGGTCCCTTAGTCTGCCTGATTGCAGAGGCATCATTTAGAAGGTATTACTGGTATTCAGTTGTTCGGAAGACTGAGTTGGGACTAGTTAATCATCTGCACAAATGGTGTTCATTCTGAGCTAACAGCCATTATAACTCAAGCCCTGATGGTCAGATCCCTCATCTTGTTTTGGTGGTTTTATTTTCTTCAAAATATTCATTATTAATTATTATTATTATTAATGAATATATTTCTATCATGTCAGCTCTTATTTGTCTCTTTTTAAAACTAAACAACCCTTGATGTGTGTGCGTAGCTCAAACTGATCCTTACAGTGTATTTATCTACATTGTATTTCCTCTGTCACCATGTTTCCCAGCTTTCTAGTGTTATAAAGGTCCTTCTGAAGTTTTTCAAAAAATTTTTTTAGAATAGACTAGTCTAAATCATTTTGTGTCACCTGCAAATTTTAGCACCTTTCTGTTCATCTCTTTTGCAGATCATGAATAAATATATAAAATAAGAGAAAGCCTACTGAAGATCCTTGAGTAAAACCCCTATTAACCTCTTTCTCTGTTTAAACCATTTTCTAATCTATGATTGAGCTTTGCCTCTCACCCTGGAATTTCTCAGTTTGCTAAATAGACTCTTCTGAGGACTTTGTTGAAGTTGAAAACCCGTTTGCTGTATGTGTCATCATTGTCCTTCACACCAACATCTTAATAATGAATATTAGTCATTTACAATAGGACATTTATTCTCATACTGTGGTCCATGGACCATTGCTGTAGGTTCACAGACAGCTGGCTGGGCAAGCAGTACTGGAGCTCCTGCTAATTTCAAGTTGACAGACTTAAAGGCAGCTCAAAATACACTAAAGACTTTCCTGAGATTGCTTATTTGTATAAATGATTTCTGTAATTCCCACCATAATATTATGTGATCATGAATGGGTGTGGGGTGGTCCTTAGGATTGTAAATGCAAGGGGAGATGATTCATATGAAAAGACATAGTCCACGATATGAAAGTTTGAAAATTTGATTTGCAAATCAAGTGCTAAAGTGGGAAGTGAAAACTATGTATGATATCAGTTTCTGTGACATTTAGAGTTTAGAGCTTGGTTTCAATATACAGTTTAAGAGAGACAGGGGAGTCTACCAATTTGAACAGTGGACTGGAAGTCAGGACTCTTAGGTCCTATCCCAAGGGCTGCTATTGGGCATATTGTTTCATCATAAATTTGCCAAGCTGTAAAATGGACATATTACCTAGCATGTGCATTGTGAGACTTACTTAATTTAGAGCTTAGAATAGAAGTATTTGATTCATATGCCTTCATGTTAACTACAAAGTCATCCCTTTTTTCTGACATTGTTACCAATTTAAAATGGCCCATTCAATTGTACATAAGAATGGTCATAATGGGTCAGACCAAAGATCCATCCAGCCCAGTATCCTGTCTACCGACAGTGACCAATGCCAGGTGTCCCAGAGGGAGTGAACCTAACAGGTAATGATCAAGTGATCTCTCTCCTGCCATCCATCTCCACCCTCTTACAAGCAGAGGCTAGGGACACCATTCCTTAGCCATCCTGGCTAATAGCCATTAATGGAGTTAACCTCCATGAATTGATCTTGTTCTCTTTTAAAACACTGTTATAGTCCTAGCCTTCACAACCTCCTTAGGCGAGGAGTTCCACAGGTTGAATCTGCGCTGCGTG
This sequence comes from Chelonoidis abingdonii, assembly GCF_003597395.2. Classification (NCBI taxonomy): domain Eukaryota; kingdom Metazoa; phylum Chordata; order Testudines; family Testudinidae; genus Chelonoidis; species Chelonoidis abingdonii. The sequence goes on along the minus strand of NC_133778.1, from coordinate 46,397,526 downwards.
AAGAACTTCCTTTTATTTGTTTTAAATCTGCTGCCCATTTCCTGGGTTCTCCTGCCTTCCCCCCCATTTCCAAAGATTACATTTTTTCCTGTTGATACAGGGTTTGAACATGCCTTATACAGTAACATTGGTCAGTATTACTGTTATTTGTACAAATAGCAATAGCACAGGATCTTACTTCCTTCTGTATCTTTCAGGACAATGTTTTCCCTCTCTACTCCTGATTCAGAAAACACTTATGTCCATAACTTTAAGTACGTGAGCACTCCTGTTGAAGCCATTAAAGCACGTGCTTACGTCTTTTGCTGAACTGGGGCCTATAAGATAAAGAAAAAGGTCTGATTATCAACAGATCCCTCTGCCCTCATCTCTCACTGCATCTGGGACCAGAAGTGGGAATATGGTAGGAAAAGAAGGCACTTTTAAAAAAAAAAGTATATTTAATTTTTAGGTCAAGGTATCATGACCAATCCTTGTAAATGTGCATGCAAATGATTTGTGTGTGTGCGTACACTTAGCTATGCAACTGCATGTACATTTTTCTGAAAATCTAGGCCAGATTCTAGCAACAAGATTCAAAATAAACTATCAGAGTAACAGAAGGCAAAAAGATAATGTATGTCATCCCCTAAGCTCCCAAAGTTTCATGGATGTCACTCAACCATCAAAACACACAAAGAAGAGAACAGCGCACAAACAGCTATAATAGTATTGTGTTAAAAATCTATTTAAACTGAAAAGGTTTATTTTACATTATATTAGTTTTACTCTACTAGTTTCCTGTATTGACAAACTAAGGCACAAATAGAGGTATTCAAGTGATGCTTCATGTGGCATTTTGATTATCTCCTGCCCTTTCAAGGCACAGTTGGATAGCTAGGTTTGCTGAAGCTGAGTGAGCACACAGGATGCTGTCTTTAGAACTGATGTTGGCTAATAAAAAGGATGTCCAGGCACAATTGTTAGCAGGGGATCTTATCTGAAGAACCTGTAGATAATGAAAAAAGCTTTTCAGGGCAAAGGCACCCCCATGACTGAAAGTGTTTATGAAATGACAGGGACTTCATTGTAACAGTTTTACATTCGCTCTCTCTCACTGGGCTGTTAAAAAGGGATCATATTAGAAATATTATACTCAGGAACACAGGAAACCAAACTACAATAAAAGTGAAGTTCAGACTTTCACCCAGCAGCTTTAGAAAGTAACTGATATATCTAATACTATAAATGAGAGAGAGGAGTTTACTGAAAAGATATGCTGAACTGGTCATAAAGTCCATAGACTGGTTGTTCCTCAGACAAAGTTAACTAGATTCTACAGTTAGCAGAAATATTCAATTATGAGAGAGGGATAAAATGAATAAATTGATTTCTTAATATCCACCATAAGCAACAAGCCATTTTTTTGCTGAACTTTGTCCTTTTTGGGAATTCAGCTGCCAGAATATTCTTTGCTGCTGTTCTGCAATTTTACCTACCTACCTAGAGTTTTTCTATAGGGCCCATCACTATAGAATCTACCACTTCATACCTTTTCCTGCCACATGTCTGTTGGAGGGGAGAACCATGACACTTAGGGCCACACCTAAAGTGCATTGGGAGTCTTTATTAACCATGGTGGGCTTTGGATCAGGCCACTTAAGAGTGGTTCCTTCCTGGCTTCTCTCTATTCCCTGACTCTATGGACTTTTTCCTCACAGTATAGGGGTCAAGTGAATAATTTCCAGAGGGGGAAAGGTGGAGGAGCCCCTCTTCATAGGTTCACTGCAGCTTCCACCCTAGATTTGTTCTTCTTCTCCATACATTGTAGGAACAAATTGGTACAAGATAATAGCAGCACCACATAGCAGTGCTATCAGTGGTGCACCTTTTGCGTCCTTTTCCTGGCAGGTGCCAGTTAGGAGATGGTACTTGACTCAGAGGAAATACAGGAGACTGACCATGGGTAAGTGTGACAAATGCAAAAGATGAGAAGATACTGCTATTGCTCTATCTGCCTCTGTGCCTTTTGGTCTTCTTTTACAGAGAAAAGCTGTTTGTTGGTGAGGGGACAGTTCATGTTTTCCTCATCCCTTTAATGCACCATCTCTTTCTTTTTATTGTATTCCTTTCACAAGACTTTCTTTCCACTAATTTGTTCCCGGCATGTATCTTCAGACTCCCCATTTTCCCGTCTATAAGTGTTGGAGCCCATTGAAAGCAACGGGGATCTTACAATCAACTTCAGTGAGAAACAGAAGGATCCCTGTGGACCTAATCTCTCATCCCCCCTCCCAGGTATTTATATGGTCCACATCACCATAGTATCCATCCATCAATAAGGAGGGAAAATGGAAGGGAGGGAGGAGGGAAGTCCTTCTCATTACATACAACTGAAAAGGCAGAAGTAAGAGAAACTGTAGGTTACACATTTCCTTCTTTCTGAATTTTTGTAAGACTATAAGTTATCACTAGTCTCTGAGGTGCAAATGGCTACTAAACGTGCCCTTAAATATTTGTTTGCTTGAGTTTCTAAGAACTGCCCTTCTGAGCATAGCCATCTTGGTCTCAGAATTCAGTTCAGTCTGTCAAAGACGACACACTAATTGTGCTCTTTCACAAAGAATTGATTTTTGTTCCCTCTTCTTGTTGCTTTCCTTTAATAAAAAGTCATTTTAGATGGAATGTATGTTTTTGCTGTTTCCATATGTATACATAACAGTCTCCACATTGTGACACTGATGGTACCTAGTGAAATGAGTAAATCATCAATTCAGCATTAATGTTCACCTTCTTGTCTCCCTTCAGAACACATACACATTATTCACAAAACTTTGAGTTTCCCTGATTTCAAGATGTGCAAAACTGTATTGGGGAAAAGTGGATTCATTGTGTCCTTTGTGAAACCCACAGATCATCATATTTTGCTGGGTTTGCTGCTGCTATTTTTTTTAAACTGCTCTAATTCTACCTACCCTCAAAAAAGAATTTTCTACTTGTCAGTTCAGCTTCCATCACAAAGTACATTATAACTTTAACCTTTCTTAAATTAAATAAAAACTCTTTGGAAGGAGGCAGAATTGGGTCAGGTATCCACAAAATGTGTGTGCCTTACACATATTGGGACAGTTTTCAAATGTATATATTTGAAAACTGGTGCAAGTCAAGTTTACACTTCCTCTACCTAAACTGTATATAACATTTAAATTTTGCATCTGAACATAGATATTAAACCTAAATACCATAGTACTAAATCTCTTGTGCCAAAGCCCCAGCTGGTATAAATCAGACCAGCTCAGGTGAAGTTAATACAACTACGTTAGTTTATACCAGTTGAGGATCTGGCCCAGGTTATTTTAGCAAGGATTTGAACTTCTAAAATGATTTAAAAAAACAAACCTAGTAATAGTTTTGGTTTAACCTTGCCAGATTGATAGCCGTGATGAGTGATTCCCTCAACCTATCCACAGAACAGTTTCACTCACACATATGGTTAATGACAGGAAGAGAGAAATGTCTTTAGAACACCAAGATTATTCTGCAATACTGCATGTATGGTATGTTTATGTTATTTGTAAAGAAGATTGTGTCAAAGAATTTGAGAATGAAAAAATTGATTTGGGTCATCCAGTCTGTTTTTCTGCAAGAGAAGGCTCATCTGCTACCATTTTACTGGTGTTTTGTCCAGTTAAATTTTAAGTCTCAAGTGTTGGGGCTTTCACCACTTTCCTTGGGAGATTACTGAACAGCCTAATTGAGCTCCCTGTCAGGGAAATCTTATGTGTGGTTATAGCAGATTATCAAAGTCAATGGGAAGAAAAGGCTACTTTTTTATTTTAGCTTACCTCATCAGAGCCAGATCCAAAAATCAGCAGGTCAAAAGGTATTGCAGCAACCATGTCAATTAGGAACCAGCCTTTGAAGTAGTGAATTGCTATTTTTGCTGGGTCACTTACCACTTCTTCATTCTGGTTTACATATGTTGTTCTGAAGTTTATTAGAATGTCAATGATAAACATAATATCCACAATTAAGTCTACCACATTCAGTGGGCTGCAAGAATATCCACACACTCGTCTCTTCTGTTCTTCACTATCGTTCAGAAGGAAGGCTGCAGAGTAAGGGGTGAATATGGCAGTATATATCACCAGCAACAAGATGAGCCAGTCCCAGACTGCTTTGAAAGGACTGTAATGCAATATAGTAAACTTGTTGATGCGAGGTGTCTGGAGTTTATATTCTGGCAGAACATCTGCTCCTAAGGATAGAACCTAGAACCAGAAATATACCATGTAAAGAAACAACAAATCAGAGTAAAACAATCTGTACACATTTTTTTAAAAGATATAGCAAATATAGTGAAACAGTTAAACTGTATTGTGTTATTTAGACCTGGAGGTTAGGCCCTGATTACACAGTCCTTATGCAGTGAAATTTTCCATCTAATCCCACTCTACTGCCAAGTAATATTTATTACATTTTTGGAAATTAGATCATAAGAACATAAGCCACTGCTTCCTGCAGCTCCCATTGGCAAATGGCGAACTGTGGCCACTGGGAGCTGCAAGCAGCCATACCTGCAGATGCTCAGGTAAACAAAGCGTCTCGTGGCTCACCGGGGCTTACCCTGAACAAGCCGTGAACCAAGTTTGGGAACCCCTGATCTAACTCAGTGTCCTGTCTTCCAACAGTGGCCAATGCCAGGTGCTTCAGAGGGAATGAACAGAACAGGCAATCATCAAGTGATCCATCCCGTATTGCCCATTCCCAGCTTCTGGCAAATAGAAGCTAGGGACACTTCAGAGCACAGTTTTGCATCCCTCCCCCTCCTGGCTAATAGCCAATGATGGTCCTATCCTCCATGAACTTATCTAGTTCTTTTTTGATCCCTGTTACCGTCTTGGCCTTCACAACATCCTCTGCCAAAGAGTTCCACAGGCTGACTGTGCATTGTGTGAAGAAATACTTTCTTTTGTTTTAAACCTGCTGCCTCTTAATTTCATTTGGTGATCCCTAGTTCTTGTATGAGGAGTAAATAACACTTTGTTTACTTTCTCTACACTAGTCATGATTTTATAGACTTCTATCATATCCCTGCTTAGTCATCTCTTTTCCAAGATAAAAAGTCCCTGTCTTATTAATCTCTCCTCATATGGAAGCTGTCCCAGACCCTAATCATTGTTGTTGCCCTTTTCTGTACTTTTTCCAATTTCAATACATCTTTTTTGAGATGAGGCAACCACATCTGCACACAGTATTCAGAATGTGGGCGTACCATAGATTTCTATAGAGGCAACATTATCTATCCCTTTCTTAATTATTCCCAATATTCTGTTTTGTTTTTTTTTGACTGATGCTGCATATTGAATGGATGTTTTCAGAGAACTCTGACTACAAGATCTCTTTCTTGAGTGGTAACAGCTAATTTAAACCCCATAATTTATATGTATATTTGGGATTATGTTTTCCAATGTGCACTACTTTGCACTTATCAACACTAAATTTAATCTTCCATTTTGTTGTCCAATCACCCAGTTTTGTGAAATCCCTTTGTAACTCTTCACAATCTACTTTGGACTTAACTAGCTGGAATAGTTTTGTATCATCTGCAAATATTTTCACTTCCCTTCTTTCAGATCATTTATGCATATGTTGAATAGTACAGGTCCCAGTACAGATCCTTGGGAGATAACCTCTTTGCCTTTCTCCATTGTGAGACCTGATCATATATTCTTACCCTTTATTTCCTATCCTTTAGGCAGTCACTGATCCAGGAAAAGACCTTCCCTCTTATCCCGTGGCAGTTTACTTTGCTTAAGAGTCATTGGCGAGGGACCTTGTCAAAGGCTTTCTGAAAATCTAAGTATACTGTATCCACTAGATCACCCTTGTACACCCTTGTCCACATTCTTATTGATCCCCTCAAGGAATTCTAGTAGATTTGTGGGGCATGATTTCCCGTTACAAAAGACATCTGATAATGCTGTTCTTTAATATTGTTTCAATCAATTTGCCTCGTACTGAATCTTTTAAAAAGGTACATATTAAAAAGATATGTATTAAAAATGAAAAAAGCTACCTAGAATGAAATCTTAGGGGAAAAAGTAATACCCTGTGTGATAATCATTGTGTGCTTTCATTTCTTTTTGATTAGCTATTCAAGATTTGAGATTTTAGCTGGTACAAGATCAAAGTGAGACACCCTCTCCCACTATAATCTTTTTAAAATCCTTATTAGCTCATCTATTTTTGTTTAATTTTCCAGCAGCAACTGTTTTATAACTCTCAGATCCTTTCTTTAGCCACCTAAGTGGCACTAGCTGTTCAAGAAAGATCTACTGTGAAAATGTTGTGAGAACACTAGGGTTAATAACCACTCTTCTCCTTTGAAAAGTGAAGCAGGGAACGATTAAGTCATCCACAAGATTATATGGTACCTTTAAGCAACCACTAAACACCATGCTGAGGTGACGGTGGAGGACATTCATGTATTATTTATTTTTTAGCTGGGAATTGCACTTAACTAATGGGACTAGTTGTATTTTTATGCACTAGAGACATTAGTCAATAGCAAACTGAATCAGACATATTGTACAGCATCTGAGGCAGTCTTCACCCTTTCAGATCCCCAGCATGTGATGAGACAAGAATAAATCAGCTCTTTTCCTAGTATTATAGAACAGTGTGTATGGGGTTGGGGGGAAGTGAGGGGAGGAGAAATTGCTATGCATTTTATAAATAACACAGTCCTCCTGCTAGAGTTTTGAGATTAATCCATTTCTTTCATTGACGTTGAGAATAAAGCTCTCTTCACAATTTTCAATCAGCTATATGAAAATTCCAACCAAGGTGCTGTATTGCTGGACAAACAATTGAGCTCTATTCTTTTCTCTCCTACGCTAGTGTAAATCAGGAGTAACTCTCTACTGAAGTCAGGATCTGATTTTCTTTTCACTTACACTGGTTTATTTCTATTGACTTCAGTGGAACTGAAAAGTATGAGAGCAGAATCATGAGAGCAGAATCAGGCACAGTAAAGTAACTGTAGTATACAAGAGACATGAGATCAGAAACAGATCCAGTGTTTGCACATAAAATTTCTTAGACTTAGACTCAGTGATTGGATGATTTGTGTGATTAATAGATAATGTAATATAAAACTTTACACTGCTATCAGAACAACAAAATTGATTATTGCCTGAAATTTATCTGATTTTTTGTTTGAAGGCCATGTAGGTATCTTGTCTTCTCAAACAAGTCAAAATGGACAGGTGTTCACCCACTGCAAGCATCTGTATTGATAGTATCAGTAGACTGTGACTAAGAATTAAGAAAAAGCAGCAGAGAATCCTGTGGCACCTTATAGAATAACAGACGTTTTGGATCATGAGCTTTCGTGGGTGAATATCCACTTCGTCAGATGAATGTAGTGGAAATTTCCAGGGGCAGGTATATATATATGCTAGCAAGCAAGCTAGAGATAACGAGGTTAGTTCAATCAGGGAGGAATTGAGCCCTTTGTACCGCGCAGTATGGACGTGTGATATTCAAGGAGGCGAAGAACACTTGGCTTGTAGCTCATGGCAATCCCACTTACACATATTATAATCTCAATCAGGACCATGAGAGCTATGATTGGTGTCAATTTGCAGCTATCTGAAGATGTAAGAGATCTCAGGCAGTTTCTCTTGAAGTCTGGTCCGTGAAGTTTTTTTGCTGGCAGAATGGCGCAACCTTAAGGTATGCTATATGTGGCAGGGAGGTTGAAGTGGCTCTCCTACAGTGTTTGTATATTGCATTCCTAATATCTGATGTGTGTCCATTTATCCTTTTCGTAGAGACTGTCTCCAGTTTGGCCGATTTCAACAGCTTCCCACCCACCATCAACCTCAGCCTGGACGCAAATCTACATGGAGGTCCACTTTCCTAGACACCACGGTGCAATAGTGATGGTCACATTTAACAGACCACCCTAATATCGAAAACCTACCGACCGCTATGCTACAATTCATGCCTCCAGCTTCCATCCCGGGCAACATCACACGATCCATTGCTACAGCCAAGCACTGAGTTACAACCGAATGCTGCCTCTACCCCTCAGACAGAGACCAATACCTACAAAATCTCCACCAAGCATTCTCAAAACTAACAATACCCGCACAAGGAAAGAAGGAAACAGATCAACAGAGCCAGATGTGTAACCCAGAAGCCTCTACGCAAGCAACCAAGAAAGAAACCAACAGGACTCCACGCCATCACATACAGCCCCAGCTAAAACGCCCTCCAACGGCATCATCAGGGATCTACAACCCATCCTGGACAATGATCCCACACTTTCACAGGCTTGGTGGCAGGCCCAATCCTTGCCCACAGACAACCTGCCAACCTGAATGTATTCTCACCAGCAACTGCACACCCGCACCAATAGTAGCTCGTAGCTCAGGAACGCAATCCATGCAACAAACCCCAATGCCAACTCTGGGCCACATATCTACACCGGCGATACAATCACAGGACCTAACCAGATCAGCCATACCATCAACGTTCATTCCCCTGCCACGTCCACCAATGTAATATACGCATCATATGCAGCAATGCCCCCTCTGCTAGTTACATGCGGCCAAACTGGACAGTCTCTACGGAAAAAGGATAAATGGACACAAATCAGATGATTAGGAATGGCAAGTAACAAAAACCTGTAGAGAGCACTTCAACCTCCTGGCCACACTAAGCAGACTTAAGGTGGCCATCCTGCAGCAAAAAAAACTTCAGGACCAGACTTCAAAGAGAAAGCTACTGAGGCTTTCAATTCATCTGCCAAATTTGACACCATCAGCTCAAGGGTTGAACAAAGATGTGAATGGCTGACAACTACAAGAACCAGTTTCTCCTCCCTTGGTTTTCAACACCTCAACTGCTAGAACAGGGCCCATCCTCCCTGATGAACTAACCTTGAGTTTCTCTTTTACTTGCTGCTAGATATATATATTATATATACACACAGCCACACACCACACCCTGCCCCTGGAAATTTCCACTACATTCATCTGACGAAGTGGGTATTCACCCACGAAAGCTCATGATCCAAAACGTCTGTTAGTCTACAAGGTGCCACAGGATTCTCTGCTGCTTTTACAGATTCAGACTAACACGGCTACCCCTCTGATACTTAAGAATTAAGAGTAATTTATCTTCTTTTTTCTATATGCCATCCCTCTAAAGTGGAGGCACTACTTTGTCCAGTATGTATTTATCCTTTGGCTAAATGGATGGACATCTCCAGCAACTGAAGCCCTCTCAAGAATGAGTTTCTTGTGGAATGCTTAAGGTACAAATACCTTTTCCTCCCTAAAGTGCACATGATGGGTCAGTGCCCCCAACTGGAGTAGCCACTTTCTGTTACCCCTTGGTTCTGCTCAGGTATGTGCATCCCTCCTTATAACTCAAATGCAGTAAGGACCTTTAAAGGAGCCCCATCCTCTTTTCCCTGCTGCCCAAACAAAGATTCACTGCATTCAGTGGCTGTAAGCACATTTTCTTTATACTAAAATACTAACAATGAATTCCACTACATAGCAAAAGATCTTTAATAAATGTCTGGTGATCAAATTTTTTTGGACTCTGAGACAATGGATCAGGACATAAAAAAATAAAAATTGATTAGTTAGACATGAAAATGCTTTGAGAATGCTGCTTTACACCATGACTGCCAATCCTGCACCAACTGAGATCAAGGGGTATTTTTGCCCAGAACAAGTCTAAAGTGTCTATAGAGTTTCAAAGGTCTCTGTGAAGACTCAGCACACCATAATTGGCACTTTCCTAACTACTTATTCATAGAATCCAAGGTGAGAAGGGACTATTGTAATCATCTAATCTGATCTCTTGTACAACATAGGCCTCAGAACTGACCCCAAAATAGGATGACATAAGTCTAATTAATTAAAGCCACAACTTAAATTGATATGAGATGTCCTTTAAAAATTATTTTATACTTGTCATTATGAAACTTTGAAGAAAATATCATTTCATTTTGTGAGTTGCTGGGGATAATAAGGAAGAAATGACAGACAGAAATGATAATAAAATCTACTCACAATTTCAGCTGACAATTAACCAGCACTATTAGCTGCAAAGTATCTTTTTGATTTGGAAAGATATCTTTTGCTAGATTTTGAGCATCCACAGTAGAAGTATTTCCCCCAGAGTGGAAAGGCCTCCAGCTCCTTGCTTGGGTGAGTGACCTCAGTCTTTAAGGGTGGGGGGTGTTAGAAGGACCTGGACCCTCCCTTTCCACAATGTCCCAGCCAAGGGCTCTGTGACTGTAAGCCCCTGAAAAGGAGCAGCCCTCCTGGCATGGAGTCTAAACCCTCTGCCCTAGGCTACTTCTCACCAGTTTCTGTTCAGTCTGGGTATGGCCCCTCTAGTCCAATTTAGTTGGGCAATGTGCTGCCTTTCATAGGGGCCTCTAGTCATGGGTCCAGGCTCCTTCAGGCAGGGCACCCCCAAGCTGGTGAGGCCAAACTCTACAATGTTCCTGGGCTTCATCCACTCAGTTACCTCCAAGGCTGGAGGCTTCTAGGTCTCTTCCACAGCCTCCCATAGCTGGGGAGTCAGTGCTTCCTCCCAGGTGGCTATCTTGGCAGGTAGGTTAGTGAGTCTTCCCCTCAGTTAGGAAAGCAGCTATTTCCTTCCCCTTCACCAGTCAGCCACAACTTGAGCCAGGCTCCCTTCTTTTCTCCTCCCTCCAAGCCTGGCCTTGGCTGCAGGCATAACAAGGTGGGGCTAGCTGGGCCCAAAGTCTCTCTTTAACCCTGCTGTGCTTGCTGACAGTTTCTCTGCTTCATCACAGCCTAGTTCCAAATTTTTTTCATGTTAGCTTATGCCATTTATTGCTGATGAAAACCAAATCCTCAGCTAGGGTAAACTGCATAGTTTCATTGACTCAAATGGAGCTATGGAAATTTACATCAGCTGAGAATCTTGTTTCAAGTATTTAGACTTGGTAGGATTAATGATATGCTGTCTACCTACCTCTTTCTGAGGTATCTCCCCCTTATATGTTCAGTCTGGGGTAATAGCAACTGTGAAGATGGAATATATTTACAGCAGTGTAGCAAATCTGCGGTTGACATTTCACAATGAGTGAGCACTCAGGATCCAATAACATCTCTAAAGTGAGTTTATCCCAGAGCTTAAAGCCCTTCTCTGCCACCTTTCTGTCTTTTTGTAGTTCTGTTTTTAGTCTCTCTGAGATTAACACAGTAGTTCCTCTGCTAGTGAAAAAAAAAAAAAGAATATATTTGAAGGCAATGGAGGACTGGGCATGATAGCAAGGCCATTAAGCAAAAACGAAGTAGACAGCTACCTAAGTACCATAACAGCAGGGGTTTCCAAAATAAAATGAAATAATGGTCCTGTCAGCTTTTACTGTTTAAAACATGATTTAATTACCAGAGGAGGAAGTCCCAGTACTGGGCTCCCCAAAGATGATTTCACTTTTTGGGGAATTCTCATGCCTGTCTTGGCAGTTCTAGTGCTGGGCTTCCCAAGGAGATCCTGCTCCTGGGTGGGGTCTCCTGGTGAAGAGTCAAGGAGACACGCTAGGATGTTGTGTAGCGTGCCAGTTGGTTTTCTACTGATACTGTGTAGTTGATTTATGCCAGGCAGGTTATGTCCATAGATTCCATAGTGCTGTGTAAAAGTTGTTCCAGGGAAAATACTAAGATTCAGGAAATCTTGTCAAAAACACTGACCAGTTGGATTCTTTTCTATATTTGGTTTCCTTCCCATTTTCATAAAGAAAGGATAACTAGGGCTCGGATGATCGATGAGGCTCAGGTCACCTAGTGTCGCCACTTATCTGGTGTGCCGGTTTCAGTTTAGGGAAATATGCTCACCCTAGAGTGTGGACACTGAACCATCCCCCCCCCCCGGTGACCAGAAGAGAAGAGCTACTATATAAGTCCATGCTGGTTCAGGAAAAGCCCTCTTTTGCCTGGATCAGATGGGGCAACACGCATCCACCCACCCACGGAAGTGGCAAAATACTGGATTTTGTCAGGATCCAGTGGGCATTGCACTAGTTGCTCCTTTCTCAGCAGCAGGAGGAAAGAGACTGGGAAGGAGTTTTTACCTCACTGCCAGATTGGCCAAGGTGAAGTGGTTTTTTTCCTCCACCTTCTCCATAATAGCTGGGGGGATTTAATTCAGGGAGAACATGGAACAGGAGTTAGGCAATGATCTTACAACTCATTATATACACGTGGGGCGGATGTCCAGTGCAGATACTCTATAGCGAAGGGATGCGGTGATCCAGATAAAATGAATTGGTAAAGGATTTAAAGGAGGTATTCTTTAAAGGAGCAGAAACAGGAGGGGGGTGGGAGGGGTTAGGGCTCCTATGACTGGTACTGCAGGGAGCCAAACCTCCTTTCCTTTATAGCCCCCCCAACCTTATTTGAGGGGGGAATAGTGAGGTCCCAGCAGCGGGTTGGCTGGGGACCAGGATGGGTAGAGGGGAGAACTGAAAGGCCCCCTCAGGTATACACTGAAATGAGTATGGAATTACTTGCACCATACACTTTTATCTAGTGGGTACTCCCAGACATTTAAGAATTTCTGCCCTGGGTCATGGTGAGTCTAACCCTGGCCCTTCCACACATGGCTGAAGCCAAAGTTTGAGCAACTTAGCTTTGCAGGGCCTCCTGCGGTGTGAGGCCCTAGGCAGTTGCCTTGCTTGCCACCCCTTAATGTTGGCCCTGCCTGGTGACCGCATTAAAATGAACTGGCAACCCACAGTTTGAGAACCGCTGCATTAGGTGCATGATCTCTGAATACCGTAGGTCTCTCTCCTGACATGAGATAACCTCTCTCAGTTTTCAGTTCTCCTGTGTTTTATCTCCATTACACTGTCAAACTATGTCTAACAAGGACAATTTCTTCCCTTTCTGTCTCTATTCATAACATCACTATGAAGCCAGTACTGCCTGAGCATCCTTAGGAGATGACTGAATTCAGAAATCACTATCTGAAAATATACTGTATTACACAAGTGCCACTGAACAAGTGACAATTAAGCCAACATTTGCCCCCTGATGACAAGCATTACCAATGTCCTCAAGAACTTCTGATTTAGTTTGTGATTATTATGGGCTTTCAATGACCATATTTCAATTACCTTGATATCTTCTTTCTTGATATGGATGACTAATAGGGCTATCCTAATTCTGAAACGATAAATAGCTGAACTCCTTTTTGATTTTAATGCTCCAGAAAATGTATTCTACTGCCTTTAAATGTCAGCACAAACCTAATTTATTTGTTTTTCAAAGGCTGGCCATTAAAGCACAGCTTCCCAGTCAGAAAATACCACCACTGAGGATTTATCAATACCTGTCTGATTTACCCCTTTTTATCTGTTCCACTACATTAGAACTATACAGCAGAATGTTGCTTATTTGTATCTAGTGCTCACATTTATGTTCTGCTATTGGAGAGTGTGAAATGCATCTGAGGTATCGTAAGCTAATATTGAAATATTATTACTAATATTGAAAGCTAATATTACTTTTTAATGTTAAGCTTTCTAATGTAATGATTGCAACAACAAATCTGGTACCACAATAAAATGTGACCTCTTTGCATATCCTCCTGTATGCTTCCCATTTGGGACTTCAGATACAGGAGGTTAGATAAAAACATTTATCAGTAAAGCATTAAACAATGAGCTCAATATTTCTTTGTGTGCAGGACCAGAAATAGCACCGTGTTCTTCTTTGAATATACCTGCATATTCACCAGATGACAAATGGCATACTATGGATGGGTGAACCTAAAAGACACAATACTTACATGAACATGTTTGAATCTCTTTTGTTCTAGAGGTCAGACTGCTACAGTATCTTCTGAAATAAAGGTTTTGTGACTATCCAGCACTCAAATTTTCAGTTACGCTGGGAATACCATAAGAACAGGCTTTTTGGTTATTTTTCAGTAATTTATTTTCTGGCCTAAGCTGAAATTTGGGCAGTAATGAGTTATGTGCTACTGCAAAGAACCAAATATAAATCAGACTTTTATGAACCTAAAAAAAGTCAAGAATGTACTAACTGTTGGGTTGATTCTTATTTTATCTGATCTTGGGATAACAGTTATGCATATAATAAACATGCAAACCATTTCATTGATGTTCCATGTTAGACCTGTTTTGGGTTAGAAAGTTCAGAACATGAATTGTCACCTTTTTGATTTATTACAACTCCATCAGTATGATTAATTATTTAGTGAGTAAGACATAGGGCTGCAGTCTATCATCTTTACTAAGGCTGGCTGCCTGATAATAATCACTCCTGTTTATCTTAACTGAAAAACATTTGATTATTGGCTAACTAATGCTCTCCAACTCCTAGTTACACATTTCTAAATGGCATATATTTAAGTTAATTGGACAGGACCATATGCAGTAGTCAGAACACTGTGCAATGACAGAGCTGGGTTGATCTTTAACAAAAATTGATATGGTACAGAGGAAACAAAAGGCCAATTGATAGAGAAATTGCACCATATAAGTTACAACAAAATCTATGCTAAATTGCTATTAGCAAACCCCAAAAGAAAAGACATGGAAGCTGATTTTAACCTGTCATACATTCTGACTCCATTGCTTCACTCCAGATTTACCCAGTAGAAGTGAAAGTAGCATTTGGTCTAAGATGTATTACTGCTTCAAATACAAATCGTTTGTAATCATTTATCTATGGTGATTCACAAGTACTAGGTGAATATTTTATTACCTCCACACTTGCCAATCCTATTTGGCAACCCTTTGTTCTGCACTATTCTGTGCCCTCATGCTTAAACATACTGTGACTTTCAGAACAATGCTACAGCTTTATGGGTTGAAAGATATACTAGTAAAAGGGGATGCGTGTGGGTAGATGTGAGCAGCAGGTAAGTTTTTACCTGTATGTGTCTATCTCAGGGTAATCTAAATTCTTATTTCAGTGTTTTGGTACAATAGAGAATCTACTTCTATTTCTTCATCTTCCACACTCCAAGCTTTTTTATTATTTTTTAAATAATACTTTTATTAAAGTGCATTTAATGTCTGGTATTTAGGATTCCTAAATAATAATCTGTTACATCATCCCCCCCAAAATATATGATGAAGCAGAGAGCAAATTTAAAATCTGAGCCCAAGCTTGAAACCCACACCTACCACGCATGTGTATGCAACATGACTCATCTGCTGTACGCATACCGTTACTGCAGATGGGTTAGTGCCTTGAAATTACAGCAGCTGTACTAAACAATTATTGGGCTCTCTGACTGAGAAAATTTCCCATGGGTGACAAAGAACCAGCTGGATATTGCTGGTGTTTGCATAGTAGATATGTTGGTATCTATGAACATTGAAATCCCCAGAAATGGAATCACGAGATCAGAGAATTCATCCAAAAATATACTGCAGTGGAAAACAGACACAAGCAGGCCTTCTCATCCAAGTACTTTCATCCTCCATTTGAACAGAGTTACAAAGCTGTTCTGGGCATTATTTCTAAAATGGAACATTTAGATCTTAAGTTTTAGGAGTCTTTTCCTGCCAGCCAGTCTGCAATTACTT
This sequence comes from Chelonoidis abingdonii, assembly GCF_003597395.2. NCBI lineage: Eukaryota > Metazoa > Chordata > Testudines > Testudinidae > Chelonoidis > Chelonoidis abingdonii. The sequence continues at coordinate 46,381,922 of NC_133778.1, read as the reverse complement.
TCATGTCAGTGCATAATGCATTAACAGAGCAACACCTATAAGCAGATAGATTTGTTGAATGTACTTTAATGAAATTTAAATCTTATCATAGTAATTTGTGGATTATCAGTGAAGGTGATGTTAACTACAGTTCTATTTTTAGCAAGTGTTAATGACAGAAAAAGCATTGACAGACATCACTTAATTCTTTAAGAATTAACCTAAAGGAGCCTTTCAAGCAAATGCTTGAAAAACTTTAGGCTACAAATTGGGAAAGAATTAGCACATTATTGATTGTTCCATCCACCACAAAACCTCTAAGCTGTTAACAAGCATTTATAAATCAGCCAGCTAGCCATTAAGTACCACATCTGCAACAAGGGCTTCAATTATTATCATTTTTACTCACTCAGAATGTAGTTCCAATCATTAGCTGATGACCTGTAAGTGGAAAGAAGATCTCCCACACTTATTGGTATTATCTCCAGGCTAGCTATTTTAAAGTATTTGGCCATTTATGAAAATCCTATATTTATTAAGGTCCATTTAAAACTGGTTTGCTCGATGAAAAAAAAGATTCAGATGTGATTAAAATGGAGTATAAAAATGAAATGCAAAAGGAAATATGCAATACATATGGTAAAGATAGTTGAATCATTATGGTAATGCTTTGGGCCTACGCATGCAGAATACACATTGACAACACTGAAAAGTTTCATGCATCCAATGAGGGGTGAAAAGACATTTAGGAATCCCCCCTACAATGCACTTATTTGGTCTTCAGTTTTATGCTAAAATAAAAAAATATGGCCTAGATTTTCTAGCATGATCTGTATACTTTGTACTGCTCAGACAGCTCACTGTGGAGATTTCCATTAGGAAACAGACAGTGGAGAATTACAGAGGGGGAACTTGCCACTAGCATAAAGTTAATGACCGGCAGTTCCTGTGGCATGAGGGAACCTGGAGGGTAAGGGAACACTATAGGAATGTGGTAGAACTCTGTTGTGCTGATTCTCCGCTGGCATAAACTACTCTAATGCTGCAGCTGCACTGGCATTGAATCAATAAGTACAAGTGGCTCCTTGATGGGCCCACCTCTACTACTGTGCTGAATGGAGCTCAAACACATGTGAAAACTCAGCCCTATATTTAGGGACATTTTCCAAGGAGAGGAGAATCTTTTAGGTACTGTAGCTGATCAGATGTATGGCTGCAGAGCATTAAAAGCACATAACAGATATGTACAGTGTTCCTAGAATGTAGCTTAGTCTATAAAAATATGCAACTCTTTAGCAGGGGTAGGCCCTTTGCTTGTTCATTCTTCTTCTGCTAGTGTTTGCTTGGGTTTCTAGCTATAATACAGGCTACTTTTAAAAGAAATCTTTGGAATAAATCATGGATCATCATGGCTTCCTGGGCTTACCTGGTGCTGCAGAAGGTGTAACAGATGTAATAGACCCTACAATATATGTGGGAAATTATTGTCCTATAAAAATCTCTTTCAGGCTACATCCATAGCCCTGGGAGGGAGCATGCTTTCTTAGCTAAAAAGAGTCTATTAGACAAAATCAATTGGTCTGTAATAGTTTCTACATTAGCCACAGAAAACAGATTAATACATCTACTGCTGTGTTCCAAAAGCTAGGTGCTAATTGAAAGCCTTACGGACTAGGCCAGAGAGAGGTGATTTACTTAAGCTCATCAGGTTATACTATTTCCTTGCTTACACCCTGGCAACCCCAATGAAAATCAAACCCTCTGAACTTCCGAAAGTTGTATGAATATATGAGAGAAGAACTTGTATAATCTTTATGATTTCAGATAAAGGAATGGATTACTTCAATATTAAGAGAATGTGATTCCAAAAAGCTTCTTTGCTATTTTCTGTCTATATGTGGGGGGATGGGTCTAGATCAGTGGTTAACAACTGACCCATGGACTGAAGCCAGTCTCTGAAAGCTACCTGACACAGTTTAGGAAGACAGGAAGCATATTCCTGTTATCAAAAAAGACTGAGATATACTGGTCTGGAGGACCTCAAGGACCCTTCCAATTCTACATTTCTCTGATTCTATATGCTCAACTTATTTTGAAAATGGACCATATTCACAGGCTACAAGTGCTTGAATTTCAGAGCAGAAAAGTAGGAAACTCAGAAGTAAATAATGTTCTATTTCCTTGCCATCAAGGACTCTCATTTCTTGAGAACAACACTGCACTTCTGGCAGTACAAACATATTGAGAAGAAGTCACAAAGAAGTGCATATCAACAGAAAGGAGTGGAGTTTGCCATAGTCTTTCTTCTGCCTTGAAAGAAAATGCCAACTTTGATTTTATGTCAAATTGGCAATTCATTGAATAAAGTTTTATACCTGAAGGTATAGTGTATCTTAGAGACAGATTCAGCCCTGTATCACACTGAAGATTTATTCAGGTGTCTAAGAGAGGTAGACTAGGCTGCACAGACTGATATGTAAGACAATACCTAATCCAAGGCCCCTTTGATCTTGTTGCCTCAGGATTACTAGTCTTGCACTAAATTATAAATATTTTATATAAATTGTAGCTAACTGGATTTGCATAAATACTGTACATCACCTAGCTTTGTAGATAAGCACCTTACCTTTATACTACCCATCCTAAATTAATTTTACAGAGATCTGAGGTCCAGGCTTCTGTTCATTAGTTAGCTTCCTGATACAACTGCCTCCTTCCACAAATCACAGTAAATACCCATAACTGTTTCTTGAATGAATCCCTAAAATTTAATTACACTTTTAAAATAATTGGTAGATTCAGATTATCTGGGATCCCACCCCACCATTATGCTTTTCATTGACATGTCTGAATAGAATTTTTTTAAAGTTACTTTCTTTAAAAAAATGCTCTCTGGAGTCTCCCAATCCCTTAATACTCCTACTACCTGTAAAAGTCTGGGATTTACCACTTCCTGACAAGTGATATACACATAGTCAAGAGATATGTACTGTTTGCTCTAGTTTACTGAAATTGAAGAGATACAAAAGAAAGAAGTCAGAAGACCTTCACACTAGACATTTTGATAATGTTGGGTAGTTCTTGCCCTTTCCTACTACTTCAGACCTTAGACTCAATACAAAAATAAACAAACAGAAAATAGTCTCCTAGATTATCAGGATCAGCCTACCACATTTACTCCTACCCACTAGCTAGACCAAAAGAAAATTTTCTCAGGGACTAGCCCAGCTTCTCCTTTTATGTGCTTCAGACCAGTTGACAATAATTGGCTCTCAGTTACCAGTAGTTCCAAATGCCATCACCTGTTCCATCTGCAGATCTCTGGAACTTTTATCTTGTCCATTTGGCGTGCTCTCAGCTTTTTCTCACCAGCAATAAGTAGGAACTCAACCCTTTCAGTAAACAAACTTTTGCCCACTGACCTTCCAGCTCATGCCTTTGCTAGTACTAAACAGTGAAAACTCTCATTCCTTGCAATAAGTGGTGCTAACCTGATAGATCAGCTAAACAAGTCAGTATCCCTTTATATGGAGAAGGTGGTTCCCCAAAAGAGTAAATATATGCCCCCATTACAGCACTGCAAAGTTGTAGTGTTTGCACAGTACTAGTGATGCTGGCCTGGATCCATAAAGGCATCTAGCTATATAGAATCCTGAAATCCACTGAACCTGAGTTAGGTGTCCCTATACAATGAATGAGGAGAGGAGATATAGGTGCCTAAGAATGGGATCTACAAAAGACACTTCTTTGCCTATTCAATAGCAGATGCTGATTAAAGAAGAATGTATTAAGTGGGAGACAGGCTTTATAATGAACTACCAGCTAATCTGAGAATTGAGCTCCCCAGCTCTAGGCTGAGTCACTGTGGCAGGAAAATGCCATGTGCATCTGTTCTGAGGCTAATTAGGACATCAGTCTCCAGGGCCATCAAACTATAAAAATGAAATGTTGCAATTCTTAATTTTTAAACTAGGATGTTTAATGCAGGTGATTTTTTTTGGTTGGATTTTTACTTATTTTTTTCTGGTTTGTTTTGAAATTTGACTTAAAAAGTAGGTTTCGGAGGAAACACACACACACCCCAGCCTGGCTGCTTGCCGCTATGGCAAAGTGAACTGCATTCCCAGGGCTTGGGGTGCAGTGTGCTCCAGCACATCCTGGAGATCCCTTATCCCTGCCCCCACTGCACCCTAGGAGGTAGGAATAAGGGATCCCTGGGAGGCTGTGGGGAAGCTTTGGGGCTGATTCCACCTCACTGCCCTCACAGTACATGCTGCCCAGGCACCTCTGCATATGCAACCCCAGGGATGGCCAGGGGAGAGGAGGTGGCCCAGAGAACAGAGAGGGGACCAAGCAACTGCCCTGGGTGTTGGGGGTCATCACTCCACAAGCCATGCTGAGCTGAGAGCTCTGCTGCTCCCACTCCCTACAGGACAGCTGCTTAGTCCCTTCTCTGCATTTGCAGGGGCATCCAGGCAGCATGCACCAAAATCTGTTTGTGCTCTTGTGACCAGGAAGCAGCAATCTTTGCAAAAAGCTTCTTTTGATCAGTTTCCATTGATAGTATGCTTGTAGACTGGTGATTAGCAGACAATGGATTACTGCAGATCTGAGCTTTGCAAACAGAGATGTGGCTTCCATTTGCAATAGACTGTCAGCATTGAGAGATCTACAGGAAGTTGCCTCAAGGAACTCTGGGATACATTGGGAAGACTTCTGGGACCTGAGTGAAACATGCACACAGAAAAGCAATAGAGCTCAGATCCTAAGTCCCACCTTAACTTGCGCTTGGATGGACCCCGTAGGGTCCGGGGACCTTAGGTTCAAGCCTCAGGTTAACACTATTGGTGTGTGGATACAAGGGAGGTTAGACTTGAGCCCAGACTCAAACCTGAGCTTACATTGCTGCGTAGACATACTCAGAGTCATTTTCACACTCACTTTCTTTCTGTCCCAATGACTATTTAAGTATTTATCTACAATGGAACTGTTTCAAGAGGAGAGACTAGAGACCCTCCTGAATATCCCATATCTTCAGGCATGCATATACTAAAAACTTAAGGTGACCTATATTGGATCAACTTACAGCTATCACAGTAATTACAGTGATGGTTCATGTCCACCTTCGGTCAGTAGTGTGCAATACGGGAAGCTGAGAGCCTTGTTCTCAACTCCACTCACTTCTCCATGCTCCACAGTCCCCCTGCTCCCCGCTGGCTTCCCCACAATGTTCCCTGCTCCTCAGTGGGAGCCTGGTGCCTTCATTCTCAGCTCCAGGCTTGCCACTGGGAGTGGGGCAGCCACCCAGAATCTCACCTTCCCACTTCCCACAAGGAGCAGGGCAGCTAGACGGGCTGTCACCTCCCTGCTCTCCAGTGGGAACAGGGCAGCCACATGGAATCTCTCCCAGTGGGGAGCAGGGAGCTGGGAACCTCGGTGCAGCGAGGCTCCCAGTGGGGAGCCCAGGCAGCGGGCAGCAGCCCAGCTGGGAGGACTTTCTTGTCAATTTCACAGCTCCAGACTGACAGCCAGCAGCTGATGTAAGTAATGCAATGTCTACATGGACGCTGTGTCACCCTGATTGCACTGACGTAGGCCTCTTGTGGAGGTGGAGTTATTATGTTGGTGTAGTAAGGCACTTACATTGGTGGGAGCAAGGCTGTAGCATGTACACTGACATAGTTAGGTGGACATAAGGCATAGTGTAGTGTAGACCAGGTCTTAGTAGTTAGCGTACTCACCTGAAAGGTGAGAGATATGTATTAAAATCCTTTTTCCCCATCAGACAGAGGGGGGAACTGACCCTGGATCTCCCAAATCCTGGATGAACGCTCTAACCACTGGACTAAAAGTTCCAAGGGCAGTGTCTCCTTCTCTGGTGGGATTTCATATGGGTCGTTTTAGGCATATTCAGAACCCAGACTGAGCCTTTCAGGTGTGTTATGTGTGGGAACACCTATCTCTGCCTGGTTGGAGAATCCCACTGCAGCTTAGGTAGGCTACAAGATGCCTAGAGTGAGGCATTGTGTGTGTCACTAACAGCAGAAATTTAGGAGCTTAGGGGACTTTTATAGTTAAAATTTAGGTACGAAGGGATTTCAGGTATCTAGAAGGTTAAGTTAGGGATTTTGAGGATCTCAGTGGTACCTAAATGTTGGACTTAGATGCCTAAAGTGCTTAAGTATCTTTTGTGGATCTAGAGCCCTGTGTTTTATTTTGAAGTGAGAAGATCAGTTTTCATATCCCCAACATTTTCACTGGAGCAGTAAATCATCTAATTTCTTCAAAGCAAACTGCAATACAGTTTATGGGTTTATCCAGATCCCACTGAAGTGAGTAGAAAGACACCCATTCTGTGTTTCTTCCTATATTAAAACTGAGAAATGAGTGATTCTCTGTGGGAGGTGACACAGTACTATCAATAGCACAAACTGCATTCAAGATCTACATCATAGAATAGATCACTGATTATGCACTCAAGTAGATCAGAGAGTATGCAGCTCGGGACAGTTACAGTGAGGGTTGTTCATTCCCTTAAGATACTGATTGATTGGTGACAATTACATTTCACAGAAGACACTAGATACTCCCTACTAATGCAGCAGGGGGTTGGGAAATCCCCTGATTGGAAAGACTGGATTCGGGGGAAAGGCATTGGCAAATTAAGGATGGACATGTAGATTCAGTTCCTATGCTTTAAAGCAGCTGGGCTCTCTGATTGCTGCATTTCCACTGTATGTTGTGATCTCATCATACAATATTGCAGCAGTTCCAATCCCTTTTAGGATTCATCCATCACAAAGAGGATGGACTAGAAGGAAGGAGGAGGCTTTGAAACATCATTTCTGTGGATCTGTGATTACCAGGTTTATGAGGGTTGAATCAAGTGTTGTTTTTACACCAGAAGGAAGGACCATTATTTTTTGACTTTATTCTATGCCAAAAAATTGAAGAGAAAAATCCTCATTTTTCTTAAATCCATTAAAAACAATGTGCTCTTTTCTTTACTACATCGCACCTCCTGTAGTCATATTGTTTAAGGCCAGAAGAGACCACTAGATCATCCAATCTGACTTTCTGTACAGCATAGGTCACCATCACTACCCAGCACCTGCACACTAACCTAACAACCAAACTGAGGGCAAAGTATTACAACCTACAGTAGTAGCCACTGGGGCAGTCATTTATCCCTGTGCAAAGTGACTGCATCACTGAGATTTGGTTGCAATTTTGCCCAGGCGTGAATGATTACACAAGGTACACAGTGGTGGAAAATCAAGCCCACTGATTTTCACTAGTTTTATCATCACTGTGGGGTTCCCTCTCCCGTACACAGCTGTTTTTCCACATGCTCATCATACAAATTACATTTGTAAATGATCATATTACATGCACTTATACTATTTATACAATTAGGACAATGTATAGTAATTATGAAACTCAGTTATGTAACTACACAGTTAAAAAGACGGAATTATATCGCAGTTACTTACTAAAAATTAATATGTAATAAAAACAAAGCTTTCCGTATGAGCAATACTAATTGAACATTTAGATCAGGATAGCAACTGATGAAACTAAGAAAATTCACAGTTTAAGGGGAAATGAGTAAACGACATGTTCAATACAGTAACCAGATAAATGCCACACTACAAGCATTATTAGTGTGACATGTAATTGGAAGACATATCATAAGGTATGTTACCCCTTAATTTAGAATTTCCTAGCTTTTGCAAGCATGTGTTCCAAAACTAACAGCCTTGAAATGTAGTTTGTGTGAGAGTTATTGTATAGTGTTGTAAACAATGCAATATGTCTTGCTGAATCAGAGCGCTGAAAATATACAGCTCAATAATTTAGTTTATTTTTAGTTCTTATATTGCCCCTGTCTGTCCTAGATGCTGCTAACCAGTCTTCTTTTAGCCTGCAAACCTGAAGGTTAATTTGAAGTCATGATCAGCTAATAGTTATTTTTATATCAACAGCTGGGACTGGTCTTGGGGGCTATTGTTACTTATTTCTTGATCTTCTGGGACTGACAGAACAGAGTCTGGCCAAGATTATAAAAGCATGAAGTGAATATATAGGATCTACCAGTGCATGTCAGGGAACGTCTGAACTTTGAGAGCTTGCTTTTCAAACTGTGGGTGTTCAGTGTTTGTGGAAAACAGACCCAAGTGTCAAGTTGTCCAGGAAAACAGAATACACATTTCCTCATCTCCTTCATTGAAGGGTAATGGTGAAATTGTTTGGAAAAGTGTTACTTAAAAGTTATAAACCCAGAAGATTTTTGCCTTATTGCAAGGTGACTATTGCGATGAAACATCATACACTTCAAATTCCTACAGGCCCCAGTTCAGCAAGGTACTTAAGCACATGGCTTACTTGAACATGTGAGTAGTTCCATTGACTTGAGTGGGACTGGCAATCTCTGAATTTTGCTGATTTGGTGCCATACACTCTATTTATGAAAAAAAGAAACATGACTAAAGGATTGCTGGCTTGTATGTTCATTGTTTGGTTTGTTTGGTTTGTTACCAAGCCTAGGCTGTGGATATTCAGAAATTACCTCTCTCTTTTTTTTCAATGGACAATAGATACTATAGTCGCCATACAGCTCTGACTCTGTTCACAGTAGAATTAACAGCTTGCTTTTGGCTTCAGAGTCAGACATTAGTGTGAATTGGATGCCTACGAGGAGTTTACAATAAAGCAAGATAGGGAAAAGATTAAGTTGCTTATTGTTGTACCTCCGTGGGCTGTAATTTTAGAACTGGAAGCCCTTTTTTGTATTCATTAAAAACGTTAAAGGACAGATGTCAGATTTTTGCATTGCTGCTTTCTTTAATAAAATCAGCTTTTTTTGCCTATGGGAAGACTTGTCTCGTTCTGGTAATCAGTGTCAAGACCTCATCTGAACCTGTCAGTGCAAAAAAAATGTGTAGCAATGGGACTGTTCTCCTGAACAGCTCGTCAGAAACAATAATAATAATAATAAAAATTTGAGTCTGTCCTAAAGAAGATAGTCTCCCTTAGCACCCCTGGAAATTATAATTTAGAAGATAAGAAACTGCTGTAAGGGAGTTTACCAAAACTCTAATTCGAGTGATAGATGTGTACAATGGAACATGATAGCTCCAATTTTTTAAGTAAGGGCAATCTGACAAAATTGCTGAGATGTCTATTTGTCCCAGGAAGATTCAGACTGTTATACAGTGAGGGGAATCCAGAGGCAAATATGGTCAGAACATATATAGCTCCAAATGTGTCATATGTATGGAGTCTTTTCTTGGTAGCTGAACATGCCAGAAAAGATCACAATGTGGGAGTCCAATGAGATTCCCAGCATCTGCTCATTTACATCTGGATTCTGGCACCCTTCCTCATGTTGAACAGCATTCCACTCTGACCCAGACTGTGATACCTTTATTCATCTTTGGCAGTACCTTACTCAGTAGATACTCCTGCTAAGTTCAATGGAACGTCGCATGAAGGGAGGTGCTTCACAATGGGAGTTAACGTGTCACAACCTGCCCCACTCTGAATTGCTCCATTTATTCTGATGGGGCTAGTCAAGCAGTAAGATGCTACTCAATCCGAAGAAGAGTGATGGAATCTAGCCCTTACTGCCTTCCTTTAAAATTCAAGAAACATTGGAAAATACACAAGAAGGAACAATTCTGCACTGGCATGGCAACAATCTAGGTGATATCATTGGTTTTTTCCATGGTTCTGTGAGGAAAGACGCCCTTTGCAGTGACATAACGATAATCTGAGGAGGGTGAGATCTCCTTTCACCTTTCCATTTTAGGATACAAAAGAGTAGAAATGAATGGAGAAGCACCATTACCAGTGAGGAAATGAACTGATTCGCTCTTACGTTGTCTGGTTTTCTCTGCTCAAGACATACTCCCCAGTGTATCATCTATAGAAAGCCTTCAGAATACATGTTATAACAACACTGTTTGTATATATAAAATAAGAACATTCTACTATTATGTCTTTATTGATTTAAGTTCTCTGTCTCTTTTTTCCTTCTTTTTGCTTCTTTAATTTAATGTGTTTTTTCCCTGTCAGTGTTTTTAACAGCCTTGGATTTTCCTCATACTTTTTAATGTTTTAATTTATTAACAAAATCTCCCTTTTTTATTTTTCTCCAAGCAAGTCTCTTTTCCCCATCTTAATTGCAAATCTCATCTCCCCCATGCTCATTGTTCACTGGAGGTGAGATGAAACCTAGGAATCCGAGTTGGAGGTATTTATTAAACTGGGATGGTGTATCTAATTGGGGTCCCGCAGAAGTCAGTCCTAGGTCCAGTACTAGTTAATATTTTCATTAATGACTTGGATAATGGAGTGTAGAATATGCTTATAAATTTGCAGATGACACCAAGCTGGGAGGGTTTACAAGCACTTTGGAGAACAGGATTAGAATTCAAAACACCCTTGACAAATTAGAAAATTGATCTGAAATCAACAAGATGGAATTCAATAAAGACAAAAGTAAAGTACTACACTTAGAAAGGAAACATCAAATGCAAAACTACAAAATGGGGAATAACTGGCTACATGGCAGACTCGGATATGGTAGTTACAGTGGATCACAAGTTGAATATGAGCCAACAATGTGATGCAGTTGCAAAAAAGGCTACAATCATTCCAAAGTGTATTATCAGGAGTGTCATATAAAACACAGGAGGTAATTGTCTCAACTTGACACTGATGAAGCCTCAGCTTGAGTAATGTGTCAAATTCTGGGTGCCACTTTTAGGAAAGGATGGACAAATTGTATAGAGTCCAAAAGAGAGCAACAAAAAATATATATGGTTTAGAAAATCTGACTGATGAGGAAAGGTTGAAAAAATTGGGCATGTTTAGTCCTGAGACAAGAAGACCGATGGTGAACCTGATAAATGTCTTCAGATATGTTAAGGGCTACTATAAAGGGGACTGTTATTGATTGTTCTCCATGTCTGCTGAAGGTAGGACAAGAAGTAATGGGCTTAATCTGTAGCAAGGAAGATTTAGGTTAGTTAATGGGAAAAACTTTCTAACTATAAGGTAGTTACATTCTGGAATAGGCTTCCAAGGGAAGTTGTGGAATCCTCATCATTGGAGGTTTTTAAGAAGAGGCTGTACAGACACCTTTCTTGGATGGTCCTACCTCAGCAGATGAAACTGGATTTGATGACTTCTCAAAGTCTCTTTCAGTCCTACATTTCTGAATCTATGATGCTATGATCTGTGCCCAAGTCTACAGTTACTTGTATGAGTTCTCTCTCTAGTTTGTAAGACCCATGGTTTGGGAGCAAATTTCTAGGACAAACTGGCAGCACAGCTTCTGCAGGAAGCTTGTTACTAGAAGCCACAAGGAACCAGGGGAGTACTGAAGGCAATCAAAACTGTAGAAGCTACTTGGATTTAGGGGGCTGTACTGTGGATTTAAGGACCTCTACTCTCCCTGACTTTTCCACAGTGAATGGAAGACCCATGTTCCCTCTCAGTAGAGGACTGAGAAGGAAACTCTTATAACTGAAAGCCTTTTCCAGAATATCTGCACTGATGTCCCATTTTCTTCCATGAACATTTCAAGGTTCACATGCTCACTTTCAAAAAAAAACCCTTTGCTATTCAACCACTATTGACATCTCTGCCATTCTCTCTCCCTTCAACACCTATTGTCCTTCCAAGATTCTCTCCTGAAACCTCGTTTTGTCTTTTTTTGCCACTCCCCATATTATAGCACTAAGAAAATGCTAGTACCTCTAGATCCTAGGCTTTACTCCTTCAGCAAATTCCAAAGTGCACCTGTTCTATGTAATAGTATAATAACAACGATCATTCACCCATTAATGCTTGTTCACTGTCTTATACTTGTTCATATCTTCAGACTGTCTGTAAATGCTTCATGGCAAGAATTATGTTGTGTTCCATATTTTATCAGTTGTAAGATACTGTTTGTACTTATTTTCCTCCCCTCCCCAATTTTGCGTTTCACTTAAATTAGTATTTCTTTTCAGCTGTAATCACTGCTGTTATTTCAGGGATTCTTCCTCCCACACCTTTTCCTCAGCCAAACCGCTACTTGCTCTTGTTTGCTTGCTAACCTTCTTTTATCCTTTACTTCCCCGCTGGCCTTTAAAAATGATAATATTTCCCATCATCACTTCCATTAATTTCCTTTCTCTCTGTCTCACCATCTTTGTACCATCCCCCTTCTCTTTTTCATTCCTTGAATGTCCTATCCAGCTTTAGAATGTGATTGAAGCAATGCAAATATTTTCCTTCCCTCCCCTAGATACTTTCAGAAAAAGGAACTCATTCTGCCTTCTTTCTTATTCTGCCACTACTAGATCCACTATTAGCGATTCATCACAGAGATCCCAAATTCCACAGAATAGGACTCTCGTGCTTTCTGACAAGTCAATGCAGTGCATGAGCTGACAACCCTCCATGACACTGGATTATGGAGACAGCTGCCATCATGGTGCAGATGGCAGACCACAGCCGTGGGAAGTGGCTTTTTTTAATAAAGCCAAGGAATGGAAAACAAGGGAAGAGAGATGTGGCTCTTGGGGATGGAAGAAAGAAGTTGAATGGTCAGGGTATGTTGTGCGTGGCAAACAAAGGAGAGGAACTGTTTGATGCACTCCAGTCCAGAACAAAATATTGGAGCACTGCTTCAGTCTGACCATAACATTGACTTAGCATTATCCCCTGTATCATTACTCTCATATCCTGTTGGTTAATCTCTGCACTGGGTTTTAAAACCTGCTATAAAAACTGTCTTAGAAAGCTAGAAACATGCTGAGCCTCCTAGAGTACAAATGGCCTCGGGCCAGATTTCAAAAGTATTCAAGAATCTATAGATGCAGATAAGGACCTAATGGGATTTCAAAAGCACCTATGTGTCTAACTCCCACTGGAGTTAGGTGCTTTTGAAAATCCAAAATTCACTTTTGAAAATTTTACCTCTAGTCAAATTCACAAAAAACTGACATTTTTCAGTTTTTTCCCCCATGAATAGACTCATAGACTTATAGGTCAGAAGGGACCAACATGATCATCTAGTCTGACCTCCTGCACAAAGCAGGCCACAGAACCCTACCCATCCACTTCTATAAAAACCCCTAACTCATGTTCGAGTTTATTGACAGTCTTCAAATGTGGTTGAACCAGTCAAGCAGCAGACTCACCAGCAAGTGAAGCCCATGCCTATGCTAGGGCAGGAAGGGAAGGCCGAAAAAAACCTCCAGGAGGTCAGCCATCTGACCTGGAGGAAATTCCTTCCCGGACCCCAAACTATGGCGGAATCAGCTAAACCCTGAGCATGTGACGCAACGGCTCCCCCACGCCAGCAAGTCATGGAAAAATTCGTCAACAGTAACTCTTGATCCCATCCAGCTCCAACATCCCATCACAAGACCATTGAGCAGACCTCACTGACTTGATGAACCAAGGACAATTGGCCACAAAATTAACTCTATCATATCATCCTTGTCCATAAACTTACAAAGCTATCTTTAAAAGCCGAGATATGGTCTTGCCCCCACTACATCCCTCGGAAGGTGCGGTGTTCCAGAACTTCACTCCTCTAATGGTTAGAACCTTCGTCTAATTTCAAGCCTTGGAACTTCCTAGTGTCCACGTTGTACCATTTGGTCCTTGTGTCTAATTGTACTAAGCTTTAAATAATTCCTCTCTTCCTACGTTATCCCCCTGATATATTCATATATAGACGCAAGCATAATCCCCCCGGAGTCTTCTTCTTGGTTAGGCTAAACAAGCAAGCTCTTGAAGTCTTCCTTTTCATAAGGCAGTGTTTTCATTCCTCAGGATCATCCTAGAATAGCCCTCTCTGAAACCGTTCCAGTTTGAATCATCCTTCTTAAACATGGGGACCAGAACTGCACACTGTATTCCAGGTGAGGTTTCACCAGGCGCCTTATACAACGGTACTAACACCTCCTTATCTTTTGCTGGAAATACCTCTCCTATGACCTAACCCATTTGCTTTTTTAACGGCCATATCGCATTGGCGGCTCATAGTCATCCTGCGATCAACCAATACCCCAAGGTCCTTCTCCTCCTCTGTTGTTTCCAACTGATGCGTCCCCAATGTATATCGAAAATTCTTATTATTAATCCCTAAGTGCATGACCTTAGCTGTGTTGTTGATGCAAGGAAATAAAATTTAACTTATTCCTGGATAAAATAAATTTGTCTGTAAACTCAGACAGATCTAGTTTATTTGCAGGGTTCACCGCTGGTTTAAATAGGCATACTATTATTGACTTCAATGGAACTATATCTATTTACACCAGATGAGGATTTGGCCCTGTACCCACTTATATAGTTTAGGAATACAGGAAAAGGCTGGGAAGTGAAGGTAATAATGCAGGAAGGAATATATTTCTGCTACTAGATTTTTCTCTCATTACAGTAAATGGTATATTTCCATTGTGGTTCTGTATTAGTCTTTTAGAAAGACACAAAGTTAATAGAGACATAAGATTATGTCAAATTAAATTGGAAGTGTTCCATGAAGCATTTTTCACAGAGCATTTCAAATTTAATTTTAAATTTCGTGAGAATTAATGTTCTCAGCAGGTCAAGCCGATCTGAGACATTTCCGTTGGAGCTTTCATAATATCTAAATTGTTTGGGGAATAAATGTAGATTTTTTTAAAAAATCTGCCCATAATATAGACCCATTAGCAGATAGGAATTGTGCATTTTGGCACTAATTTAGCCCTTCAGAGTTTAGAAAAAGACAATTGAGCTTGACTTATGCTTGCATAACTTATAAAACCTAGGCTTTTTAATGAAACTTGACTTTTGCTATATTAGATGTAAAAAAGATTTCTCTGTAAAACGAATTTGAATAATTTAAAGTATATGAAAATGGATCCAGAAGAGATTAAATCTTTCATGACTGACCAATGAAGAAAGTGCAACGGTTGAAGGCACAAGTTAACTATCTAAAGGGAACTATAGGAAAGATAAGAATCCAATTACATTTTAGGCACCGACTGATTTTAAGATAGAACTAATACAACTTGTATCTCTATTCCTCCAGTAGGACGGACAATATGTTATTTTATATTTCTGTCAAAGGGCAGAGGAGTATGGAAACTGTCTGGCATGGCAGCAGTAGAAAGAGGCAGTAAGAATAAATCAGATCTATGGAAAGTTGAAGGCTATATTACATTAGATCCTCCTTATGACATTAATACTTCCATGCAGGCTTATAAACAGTTCTTCTTATCTTCACTAATCTGCCGTTGGCCAAGTAGCACATTGTAGCCTGGCTGGTCTCTAGGCACTGGGGCGATACAAATAACAATAGTAGCTGTTATTATTGATGCCAATAGAAAGACTTCCATTGCCTTCCGTAGCCATTGGGTCAGGCTTTAAATAATTTCCCTACATTTAGTAGGGTCAGATTTTCAAAGGTATTTGGGTGCCTATAGATGCAGGTCTAGGTGCATTTGAAAATCCCACCAGGCACCTATCTACATCTTACATACCTAAGTGCCTTTGAAAACCTAGGCCTTAGATATCAGTCTTGCCTTTTAGGCAGTGGTGTAAGTGCAGAGCTACACAGTCTCAACAGGAACTCCATGACACATTGTGTGTGTAGGGAGCTCAGTGCCACTGGCACTCCATCAATAGGCATCAGGCACATGGACATTACTGCATCCCTTAAGTGAATGTGCTGGAAGAACCCTTCCAGCTAGCCAGCTTTCCTGGCACGCAGAGAGCTAGGACTGCAGCTCTGGCCAGGCACTACATGAAGACCAGAGGGAGGGAGGCTTACTTAGGATTATCTCTAAAAGGTTCTTGAGATTGATTAACTGGGCTAAAGTCACAACTGATTTCTATTTCATGTTGCCTCTTTGTTGTTGAAAGTACCAAGTATATTCAGGTCAAATGTGCCTGCTGAATATATGAGGTATGCCCTGTTTCCTTGATCGCACAGCAGGTGCAATGGACTTCTCACAATGCAGTGGTTACTTTTAATACGTATTAAAAGGAAGGAAAATAATTTTCTTTTAAGCTAAAACCAACCGTTACCTCTACTGTAGACTGATATGAAGTGTCTGGTCATGTTTTCACTTGGACTGAGTGGTTTTGTGAAGAAATGAGGTGTAACCTATAAATTGTGCTAATACTTACTGATTAACTGGAAATTTGATTGGAATACAGATAAACTGGAAAGCCTTCAAATAACATTGAATGGCATTCTGTCAGGGCAAATGTGCAGTAGAATTTGAAGACAACTTTTCTTCATGGATAGTTATGCCATAGATTGTGCAATATGTTATGGTGGCATGATAGCTCTTTAAAATCCTCTTGGTTTTACTTAGGACACAGTGTATAAACGGGGGTAGGGGAGAATCCAAGTATCTGCAGATTTCACTTGTCCTCAGTGTTTGCTACAGAAAATGCCTTGAAAGCTGCAAACATGAGGATTATCAAACTGAAAAATCCTACTTAAATTTCTAAGACAACTGGCAAATTTGAAGGGCCACTTCTGTATGAAATGTCAGGCTAGGTTAGAATTAAGAAGACCATTTTATGCCTGTGCAGAATGGGTAGAGATTCTGTATGAGACAGGACTATCTCTAATAATATAGAGCTCCAAAGGCACTGAGAGATACATTACAGACACAAAAAGGGGGCTGTGCTGCCTTCAAAGATGACGTGACTATGGCAGCCAGGGCCGGCTCCAGGCCCCAGCGCGCCAAACGCGTGGTTGGGGCGGCATGCTGCGGGGGGTGCTCTGCCGGTTGCCAGGAGGGCGGCAGGTGGCTCCGGTGGATCTTCCGCAGGCATCCCTGCAGAGGGACCGCTGGGCTCCGGTGGAGCATCCGCAGGCACACCTGTGGGGGGTCCACTGGAGCTGCGGGACCGGCGAGCGGCAGAGCGCTTCCCGCGGTGTTCCGCTGTGCTTGGGGCGGCGAAATGGCTAGAACCGGCCCTGATGGCAGCCCAGGCATGTGGATTCACAAGGCATTCCCACATTAGACTCCACTACTTGCCCTCCTATGGAGCCTCTGAGAGAATCTAAACTGCCATCCTCTGATGGAACTGTCCAGTGCCCCAGAGAATGGTGGTATAACAACATCTCTCCTCACGGGGGCAGAATCTTCTTAGGAGCACCAACTCCCATTGGCAAAGATCAGTGCAACTTGTACCTTTGAACTAGCAGAGACTGAATCTGATCTCTTTTGGTAGACTATAAACATTAAAGCTTGAAATCTAATGGATCATTATGTTTTGTGAGACTTCACATTTTTCTTGGTTTTATACTCCACTCATGTTCCTTATGACTGTAACCCTGTATACAGGAGAATAACCTCATTGGGTCACTGGAGATATGACTGCTAGTCTATTCATGCAAGAGGTTGATTGTTCCTCCAAACAAATATAATAATTTATTATACCCTATAAAATTCAAAAGTATTCTGGTGGTATATTTTCAAAGTGGTGCATGCCAGCTGTATCTGTGTGTCTCCTATTATGGTCATACCCCACACCATTTTTTGATAATACTTCTCTAAAAATCAGTGCAACTCAGTGGGCTTAGAATATAAAAAGAAGGCCAAGAAAAAATGTTAATTTTCAATAGTTGGAACTCTGGATAATTAAAGTGGATAGGGTATAAAACAAGAATGAATCAAGACTTCTACCCTAAGCTACAATGGAACTCAGCTCAATTTTTATGTGTTCTCACACCACTGCACTTGCTGTTTTAGCTGGGTCTGGAATTATGAGTCAGTGAAATGCTAAAAGAAAGGCTGTTCTAGCAGTTTTCCTGTCCATCTGATGGCAGCAAGAACAGAGAAACTCACAAGAAAGCAAAGTCTTGTGATATTTACAGATTGAAGCAGCTCTGGTAAGCTTTAAATAAACACCCAAACTTTTGCATGCTGATCCATATTGACCTTTCTGGTCCCTAGAATTTCATCTATCACTAGTTTCTTAACTCTTGGGGCTCTATCCTTCAATCCAGCCAGTAACCAGTATAACAGCTGACGTTCTTGTAGCCATTAACTAGAACTGTCCAGCTAAAAGTAGGTTGATTTCCTAAGTGTGCAATGAAAATTAACGGGTGTTCCCATTAACTGCTTCTGATGGCTTCAAAAATGAAAACTTATTCCATTTACTTATATTTTACTCTGTTCATCAGTCTGGCAAAAGAGCAATGCATCCTATAGTGACAAACTGGATATAGATCATATTGAATAATGGATGAAGACCTTGCCAGCCTCTGTAGTCTCTGTATTTGGACTCTTCAGTGTCTTCCTGTGTTCAATAAATTATTAAAGTTCAGATAACTCCACAACAACCATTTACAGCACAATCTTATACCTCAGATACTTTCACAGAACAGACAGTACTTAATGAGAGTCTGTTCTTGCGCTATACTTTCCTAAATACACGAAGTGTGAATTTTGTGTATATATTCTCTTTCTCCCATCTTTACTTTACTATGTATTTTATACAGACACACCCAGACCCACCCACACTATTAGCAGGCAGATCAGTTTGCTAGGGACAAATTGTGACCAGCGCCTGTGCTCAGGCACAGGAGTCAGGGACAAAAGAAACTCTCACAGTAACAGTTCCTGTATTTCCTGATTGTAGGGAACACAGGGATTGCTTGTTCCTGATCTCCTACCACTTTTCCCAGATCATGGGCCAATCCCCAGTCTGCACAGAAAGAGCATGTACACCAAAGGACCAATCATATTTATCCTGTTCTGGTGAGATAGTGTCCACTCCAGGTAAAATCTCTCCAGTCCCACTCCTGAGAAGCTCCACTGTACCACATACAAAAGGCTATGGTATAAAAGTCATTAATGTTTATGCTACAATTTTCTAGACTTTCAGTCTACAGTACACATTGCTGTTAGAGTATGGTTCATCCTACACCAGCCAGATTTGCTTTGTGTACATATTTCAGCAGATGAAAACAAATGTCCTTCAAAATGGGCCAGATTTTCAGAGTGCTCAACTTGGCTTAAATTACACATCACATCCCCACTGCTGGCAGAAGTTATCACAGGCTTACACAGATGCTAACAAAGAGAAGGTACCAGCATATATTTGTATGTATGCGGATGGAAACCATGTTTTGAAAAGCAGTGGACAACAGAGACAATGTCTGCTTTCGTCAAATTGTAAAAATGAAATCCAAGGGCCTTCATATCTGATTTTGACAGCTGTTTTTGTATGTGTGTGAAAAAGTGACCCACAAAGAAGGGTAATATGAAAAAATAAGGATCTGGAACATAAATTAGTGGGCTTCATTATGCTACCAATAGCAGTAGCACAATCACATATCATTTACCACTACATTGTATTTTGCACTGGCCAGCAGTTCAGAAAGTTGGATGAGGGAAAGGAATACAGAATGAGAAGCTACACAAAATAAGTCACATATTGATTGAGCAGGCACTGTCAGGAATCACTGATGTAGAGTCACTGTGGACACTGGGCTGCAATAAAGTAAATGCCCAAACACTATAAATAACAGACTACATCCCGTCATCATCGAATAGCAAAAGTTTGTAACTATTTACACCACTTTGGAGTATAATAGGGCATTTTAGGAGAAGCTTAGCAATATCAACAAAATGACGCCTTTTACACATGGCATGGATAAATAACTAGAAAGCACAAACCTCAATAATTTAAAATGGTTTGGAAATATCCAAATCATTCATGATGAACAAGGTTTCAGAATAAACAATGTGAAAAATGAATTTAATAGAATTAAAACATAGACTAGGAATTCAGAGAACAAAAAGGATTATAAACCAGATCCTACCTGGGTAACCTTCTCTGTTACATTGTGCGTTCGCTCTTTCACCTTGGGTGCAATAATTGTTTTCTCTGAAGAAGGAGGTGATGAAGACTTTTTGTCATTTTTGATATCTGAAAAGTTCAGAGTGAGCTGTGGAATTTTGTTGATGGTGCTATATTTGTTGAGGTTCGAATCCGATGTGGATCCCAATAGACTGGACTTGATATGATTGAAAGGCCCTAAAAATTGGAAAGCATACTTAATATTTGACAAATGGAGAGAACTAAAGACGTTGTCCATGATGTTTAACTGATGAACCACAGAAATATGTACCTAAAATAGTTAATCTAAAATTTGTTTATAATAAAAAAGTCTGTATAAAAAGTGGACTTTTACTGGCCAATAAGGGACAAATTTGCTCTTGAATGTGCATACATAATTCCCTTTGTCCACAGCCTACAGTACTGTACATGAAGTCAATGGATAAACGTCAATGGATGCTGTGCACTTACGTCCCTAAAAATTCTGAACCAGTCACACTATAGATTGGAAAAAATAATGTCCTTACTTTACATATAAAAGTGAAAGAAGGGCACAGGAACTGATTTTGTACAGGAATGGCTGTTCTGCTTGGGTGCTCAAGAGCTTTAGTCTTCAGCCTTGTGACTCACTGAATGGCCAAGTCACAAGATTATTTGGCTATTGCTGGTTAAACACACCGTGTTGCTTATGTCTATAAAATCATGAATTATAAAATCTGAGCATATTTTGATAAATTGACTAATATTATTTGAATATTTGCCCTTTCTTCAAATCCTGCTGATTAAATCATTTCAAGTATTTTAGATAAGAATCAATTAACTGAGCGCAGATATGGTTTAAAATTATTTGACATCCATCTGCAAAATAATTATAGTGGAGATGGAGAAACGATAGTAATTTTAAATGCAAAAAGTTGAAATGATTTTACTAAAAACAAGTATTTATCTACCTCATTAAGGTATTTTATAACCTGTGTCTCTCTTCATTCCCTTAGTTTAATTAATCAGCTATGACATCTAGGTCCCTTAGCATGATGCATCTATTGTGATACCCTGGTACTTAATGCTTGCTGTGTCTTTATTTGCACATAGATTCTAAATCTCTTTTTTTTTCATTCATATGACCAGGACTATAATAAAGAGAAAATGGTACCAAACAGTTTTCAATCAATAATCTCATTCTCATGTTGTTCATTGAAATCTAGTCCATAGAGGACCAATTTACTATTACTGCATTCTCGACAGACTGTGTTCTACTTATGTAATTTGTCTTATGGTCATTTAGCCAATGTTATAATCTGATCCGCTTTGGTAGTGCTCCAGTCTGAAATGGCAATGGTCCAGCGTATAGCGATTTTAAATAAAATTAGATTCATAACTGGTTCTAACGAATATTTTTAAATATATACAGCGAGTTAAATTCATCCATGATACAACTCTACTAGAGCAAATAGAAATATACTTGGGATGGATTTGATCCAATAAACCATATGTAAAACTACTAAAAGAATTTTAGAACTGTTCTTTGAACTGAAGTATTCATTAACATCTGGTCTACATTTTGTTTTTTTAGGCACCCAACAATGGACAAAACCCCGAGATCTTTATTGAATTTTTACTCAGATATTATTTAGATAAAGCTTCTATTGACTTCAACTGAATAAGGAGTTTAGGATTTGACTCGTGAATATTATGGAATTTTCCTGAAAAACCTCTTATACTGGTACCCTGATTTTCAAGAAGTATTGTTACAGTTGTCATTCTCAACAGATTATTGGGAGAAATAGGACTTCCTATCATATTCCATACATGTTTCAGAGTCTTGTGTTATTTTAATAAGATTCATGATAGTTGTTCAATAACAGTGACAACTCAGCTGCTTCATGAAATGGATGTCCATTAAAGGTAGCTCTTTCCAATACTGCACAGAGGCATTTGAATCTATATAGCTGAACATTACTCTATGCTCATCTTATAAAATTGGTCTGGAAGCCAAAAAATGTGCTTGGTACAGAGTAATCTTTTTAAAGAGGGGAATGGGACTGGAGAACAGTAAGGAAGTTTAGAGATCCAATTAATTACCCCTCTCTGAGAAACAGATTTATTTGTTTGACTAACTCTTTGACTAGTGATTCACTAGAGATTTGCTGATACAGACTAACCCGGCAACCACTCTGAAACTAGAGATTTAGTAATTCCCTTTCTATAGTGTTAGTATGACAGCACACTAGACTAGAACCTTGGTTTTTATGCTTTGGCTTCAAAAAAGTTATTCCAAGGTTTAAAATGTCTTATTGACAATGAGTTAATAACGATACTTCATTAAAGGACATTAATGGGTTAATCCCAAATGTCTGGTTTGCAGTGACTGAAAATTACTCCCAACTGTGAGCTGCTCTGTATTCATTTCCTAGTGGACAGATGTCTGTTACAGGGAGTGGAAAAAACAAAAGAAAAAAAAACAAAATACCACCACAACTGACACTAATTGGCCCCTTGTTGACAGTTTCAGCAGAGAGACCAGGGATTGAATAAACATGGAGAATGAAATATCCCTCCCTTTGCCCCAAAAGAAATCCCTGTAGATCAGATGTGAGGCACGTTGGTGGGCAGTGTTGCACTGCCACTGCTTGTGCTGTACCTGTTCTGTAGATTGAGGACTTCCCTCTCCTGTGATGTCAATTCATAATCTTTCACCAGCAATAAATTCACTTACAAAACTTGTTTTACAGAAAAAAGACATTGCACTATATTTAAAACTCTGCTGACAGACACAAGAAGCAGATGTAGTGACTTCATAGTCCACTGGTGATGAATTGCTTACAGAATTTAGCTCATGCACTACATGCAGTTTAGTAAGGAGACATTTTACCAGGTACACACACTTTTGCAGCATGCATGAAATCATGAACCAAACAGTTCCCAAATTTAGCTACAACTATAGTAGTTTTCTGTTTTCTCTTGTAGAATTCAGTTTTCTGATGCATTGTGCAAGAAGTCTTTTCCAGAAGCAGAATGAGCTATGGAATTAAATCCAAATGGCATATAAAAGGCACAGCCCAACCACCTTTTCCTGCCATTGTTCTGGTGAATAGAAATTATTTCTGAATACTAGTGTACATGATTAAGAGTTATTTCAATATGAAATTGGTAGTGAAGTTCATGCATGCCCACTGAATACTACATTAAGCTTGAAACCATACCCCCTGCCATCCAGGAGCGTGAAACTAGTTTTAAGGAGACAAAAGAGGAATAAATGAAGAGACTGCCACATGGGTCCTGATTATTATTTAATGTTCTTTACTTGTAAGATGGTAACTGAAATACAACAAAATGCCTCCCAACTGTTGATTGTTCATTAAGGATCCAATTCTACATTCATTTCATAAACAAAATTCCCAGTGGCTTCAATAACACTTTTGCCTGTATAAGGACTACAGCGCTGAATTAGGTAAATCTCTCTCTCTCTCTCTTTTGTTAACAAACATTTAAGAAGAACAAGCATAATTATTATTTAACCATTCCTTCACTTCTTCCAAGGAGTGGTAGCTAAAGTAGTGGCTATAATTGGGGGATTAATTATGTCTCCAACAAACTAAAACAAAGATCATTTCAGTAATGCACCTGGCCCTACAGAGGTCAGCATGGGAATGTTGCATTTGTACATTTCATACAGCAGGCAAGTTAACATGCCAAGGAGTGTGGCAGCTGAAGAACTAGGTGGTACCTTTTATACTCATACATTACCTTTGACATTGCGACCATTGTCTGGTTTTCAGCATAATAAGAATAAAGAAGAGAAGAGAAAAGAAGAAAACTAAAATCTACATCAGAGAATGCACAATATACTGGTTAATACATATATCTGACTGGAATTACTATATTTTTCATCAATTTGACTTCCAGTTAAGATCAAATCATTTTGATAATTGATTATGTTCAACAACTTTTAAAGTTTATGTGGTAGATCCTCCGCTGTTGTAAACTATCATAACTCCATAATGGACCTATGACAATTTACAGTAGTGAAAAATCTCCACCATACGTCTTACCTCAGTAGCAAAATTCCAATACATTTCCCCCTCAGTATGGTGATTTTGAGATTGATCCTCCAACACTGTACTTTGAAGAAGAAAGCTATCCTTCCATGAAGTGGCAAAATGGTAAATTTTAATTAAATAAGCACCATAAGGCCACATTTGCAAAGGTTTGCAAAGGTTGATTTAGGCACCTACAGACGCAGATAGACACATAGGGTGGGATTCACACAGGGGACATAGGCATTCAACTGCTTCTTTCGGCTCTTAAATCCAACATTTAGGCACCACCAGCATTCCTGCTCAGTGGCTACCTAACCCTGCAGGTGCCTAAAATCTCTAGACACCCACATTTCCTCCATTAAAGTTCCCGAAGCACCTACATTTTGGCAGCTGGACAGGCTAACAGCTGCCTCAGTCCTGACAGCACCAAATGTCCAGGCATCTCATTCATGACTAAGCCCTAGCAGGATTCACAAATTGCCTCTTGGGCCCAATACAGTAGGTATGTCCCAGGTATGCCTAAATCCACATAAAACAGTCAGAGGTGGTGGTTATGCTTGTGGTTCTCTTCTTCCCTGCCCCCACCCTCACCCGCCCCTTTATAACTTTTAACCCACTGGTTAGGACGTTCACATGCGATGTGAGAGATTCAGGTTCCAGTGCCCCCAGCTCCAATGAATATTTAATTACGCCTCTACTCCAATATATCACAACCCAATATAACACGAATTTGGGTATAACATGATAAAGCAGTGCTCCGGGGCAGGGTGAGCTGTACACTCCGGCAGATCAAAGCAAGTTTGATATAATATGGTTTCACCTATAATGCGGTAAGATTTTTCGGTTCCCGAGGACAGCGTTATATTGAGGTTGAGGTGTATTTATACACATTGGAACAGCTTCAACAGGAAAGAGAGACCTACCCTATAGCCCAACGGTTAGGGAATGCTCCTGAAAGGTGGGAATCTCAAATCCAAGTCCTTGGTCCAAATCAGGCAAAAAGGGAATTGAACTTGGGTTTCCCATGTTCTGGGTGATTGCTCTAACCACTGGGCTTTGTGCAAGGGGGCAATAGCACCTCCTCCCCCTCTTTTCTTGAGAAAGAGCTGAGCTGGCTTAGATGCCCAACTCCAGGAGAGGATCCAAGACTTTGAATCCCAAATGGAGACACGGGCCTCCCTCTGGCCCACACTTAGGCACTTAAGTAACTTTGAGTGGTGGGGTTTAGACCACATCCCCCTTCTCAGCATTTCCTTGTGGTTAGTTTGGGTGGTTCCCTGATCAACATTTTGGGCTTTTGTGAATCCTATTCTTAGGCACCTCATTCTCCCCTTGCATTGTACAGGAGCTTGGCACCTTCCTCAGGTGTGCGGAGTGTGGTAGCACCTAAGTACCACTTGTGAATCCCAACTTTACTCCCACTGATTTCAGTGGGAGTTTGTCAGCTAGGTGGGTTCTGAAAATCCCACTAGGAGCCTAGGCTCCTAACTCAGCCTTGTGCATTACACTGTTGTTCTTGTGATTTTCTAGATACTAAAAGCTACCTGTTCAGCATCACAGTGCCTAAATCCCGTCATAGATCTGGGTCTAGGTGCCCATGTACATCTTTAGGTGCCCACAAATATTTTTTAAAATGTGCCCATAGGACCTAATCCAAGTCCATTAAAGTTAATGGAAATATTTCTACTGACTTCCTTGGGCTTTGGATCAGCTCAACGGTGGTGGGAAACTGCCATGCCAGGCACCTGGAAAGGAGCTGGCTCCGCACAACCTGCTTTTGTCCTCGGGATATAGATGGCACACCCGGCTCCAAGTGGGCTGTTAGGAACTGGGATGATTTAGGGAGCACGAAGGCAGCATACATCTCTCCTTAGCTATGCCAAACAGGGTTGTGGCATACCCAAGGACTAGGCCCATTTTTCTTTCTGTCTCATGCCTCATTAACAGTAATACAGATTCTGCAGGCTTAATTAGGATCTCAGCGACACCTATTCAAAACCTCTTTAGCCTTTGGTACATTGCACTGGTGTTATGGAGGGCATAATCTGAAGCCACTAAGATTGCCCAGGTGTAGATGAAGGCCTAAACTGCCTCCAGAAGTTATAATACTAGCGCTGGTGTTCGAAGTGTAAAAAACCCATCTTGTGTTTGGAGCATAGGATAGGTAGATAATAAAGCCTCTCCCTGGCTTTTTACTTTCATATTTTCAAACAGAGTAAATTTGATATGGAAACCAGTGAAACACACACAACTGAATCTGGAAAGCCACTCTGACATTTTTACTGAGTCACACTTTTCAGCACAGAACTGCATTTTAAAACAAGCTGACAACTGCAGCTTCAATATTTTTGACATACATATTGATAGGTAGCTGGACCACATGAAATAACTGATACTCTCAAAGACCTTTGCCTTCTATGGTAAGCAAATTTGAATGCAGCTGAATTAATGGAGTTACCAGCAAACTAAATTACCTTAGTCTGGTTCTGTTAGAATCTTAAACAGGCTCCATTAATATTTTTTCAGATTGAGGAAATGTAAAAATGTTTTAAATCTGAAGGCTACATTTCAATTTCAATCATGACTTCTGCATAAAATTCCTAATTATTAAGGATCTAGAAACACATAGACTAGTGAAAAGAAATGTATTGGCCTATGCTATGTGCCTTCCTTGGGCCAGACGTTTTGGTTGATTAGGACCACTGAATTTGTCCTTGTATGATTGCAATGACCTTTATTTAGGATTTTATATGCTTCAGCTATAGTACCTGCCTTCTAAAACGTCCGGATTGAGTGCCGTGAAAAAAAAAATTGTTGGATCAAATCCTGCTTGCCTTATTTGTGTAAATAAGGTGAGTAGGATTTTGACTCATGGGCTAAAAATTTAGCAAATATTTACAGCATAAGTTGCTACTTTCTAATAAGTTTCCCAACAGATGGCACCAGGGATGGTTGCTATTGCTACTACAATCTTGAGACTCATCCTGCGGCTGGAACTGTTCTATAGCATATTTAACATCCACCTGTACTGTATAAAGATACAGGGCCTGATTCTCCATGGCCTTATGTAACCCACAGGTGAGTGTGTGTTACAGGTCCCCCTCTGTACCAATTTACAAAAGATATGAGTTGTTATAGCCCCTTCCTACAGAGGCTCTTTAACTCAAGCAGTAGCAAATCATGTATTTATCTCTGGAGGTCCTGGTGTGTTGGCCAAGAGGGCAGCTGTTGCACTTGTGCCTTATATCATCATTTACATCTTTGCAAGTGCAATCAGAATGATGGTAACAATAATAGATAACTCTTCTATAGCACTTTTCATTAGTAGATCTTATAGTCCTTCATAAAAGAGGTTGGTTTTATATCCATTTTGCATTTGGACTGGATATAAATATGCAAGACAATGGAGAATCAGGCTCATGGTTTGCGGCTGTGATCAGGTACAACATCCATAGCACATATATATATTTTGTATAATGTCTCATGTAGGTTACTAAGATTTCTTTTGCTTTGTATTTTAAATGTGTAAAGTAGTTATTCTGTGAAATCTAGCTCCTCCACAGAATGTCAAGGACTAATTTGTATCAATATTTTTGCAAGAACTTTTTATCATTCACAACTAAAGAAAATGTATCATTAAACTTAATTTAACATATTTACACCATATTATTAATACCAGCTGAGCATTATTTTTATCAGCCAAAGCTCTGAAAATAGAAAGTAACAACCAAAATGTTTTTTGGGGTCCAAACTTATGGGGAATTTAAGATCCAGATTGAAATTTCCATAATGGGCCAAACCAAAATGAAAATTCATAATTTTGAGTTGTTTGGCTCCAGTTTCTGAATTGATCTTTGTGCCTTGGCTTGCATTGTAACCTGAAACCCAGGTCAGAGAGAAACTCTGGGAGTGTAATACAAGCCTGGAGTGGCCAGTGCTAGTTTTTAGAATCCTTGCAGGCCCTCACCTTCTGCACTCAAAATGCCAGAGTGGGGAATCAGCCTTGACATAACTCAGGCTTTGTGGATGCCAGTATGGTGGCTATGCTTTTCTAGGTGCCTAAAAGTTAGGTGTTGCAATGCACAGTGTCACAAAGCCTTAGAACCTTTGTGGATCTGGGCCTTATGTTCTAATTCCACAGCTGATGTTTATGTATAAATAGCTGTGGATTCATGGCAAGTGCTGTTTGACTTTATTTAATGCAGGAGGAGTAATTAGAAGGAATAATGTCAACATTTTGTTAATCTTCTTGTTAACCCCAGTGCATGGTTCAGAGGTTTAATTTCTCAGGAGGTTCACAGAAGCAGAGTTTCCTTCCTGCAGAACTGCTAGGATTCACAGAAGAGGAAGAAAAAAGAGCCAGAGAAGCTTGAGATTGCAGAGGTTTGGGGTTAAGGAAAAGGAGACTAGTTGGAAGTCTTTAAAATTGAAAATGCCTTTTCATGATAAGTTTTATGCATGTGCACACAACATTGTCTAGGATATTCACAACTTCCTGGGCTGAGTGTGTAAAAGTTTCCACATAAATTAGTAGTTGGAATTGAAAACTCCATACACCGATGCTTAAGAATGTCAGTGTTATTGAAAACTTTATGCATGGGTCTTAGTGTTTTCAATGCAAACACATTTTCTATTTTCCCTAACTCCCAGGGCCCCCAAACTTCTGATTTTCCAATTTCATCTGGCTCCAGGTCTCCCAAGCTTCCTCTCTCCTGGAACTGAAAACCATAGAACCCATTCCCCAGACCTCTTAGAGTGATTAGGAGTGAATAGCTCGGGAGAACAGGAGGAAAGGTCCATGGAAAATTCTTCTGGTTGAAAGAGAACATGTGTAGTATAAAAAGTTAAAGGTCCTGATTCATTTCTCATTTACTCCAGGTTCATGTTGGATTTCAATGGAGTTATTGCTGACTTTTACTAGTGTCAGTTAACACCCGACACCAACACTGGACTTATGACAATGAGAATACTATATATGTGTCAAGGGTTGTAAGAAAAATTGCATGATATAATACTGCATTATCTGAGAAATAGCATTTCATATAATTAAAGGCCATATTGTAATGCATGTGACCAAAAGGGGCAGAATTAAAGTTACACATGCAATTTTACGTTAGTCATTTCCTGGCTTGTAAATGTTTATAGCAGTTTTGCAACTACTGACTCTGATTTTGCCATACTTTGCCAGAACTAAGATATAAGCTACCACCCCAGGAGAAAGGTACTAACTCAACATACATATGGGTGAGAAGACTGAACCCTTACTGTTTTCTTAGTATCATTTTTAATGAAATTTGTAAAATCTCTTATGTGATAAGAAATAGTGATAACTTAAAAATAATGCAACAATCCCTCTTCAGATATATCACAGAATATTTATTAATTTTCAACCCTACCTTCACTTGCGTGACGATCCCTAAAAACATTTTTGGGATGGACGTTAAATCCTTCTATATCATGTACTGAAGATGCTCTCCTTATAGTACAAATGCTTTCCTTTGATCTGGAATGAGTTAGTGGTGTGCTTGTCTGCAGCGTGTCTGGGTAAAGTTGGTCCCATTGCTGTTTAGGTGAAGAATGATCAAGAGGTCCTGATATATTGACCAAAGGAGAACATTTTCTGGGCTGTATCAGTGCTTTTGTGTCATCCACTTCAGAAGGGCTACAGCTTTCTTTGGTGGGGGATTTAAAGCGCTTCATAGCCACTGAGTCATCACTGTGCTTAGATGAATCTACTACAACTGCATCAGGGTCTTCCTGTGGTAAGGACTGCTTTCTGTATGTTAAGAGTCTCAGTCCAGGTAACTTGAATCCAAAAAGTTTGCCTAGATATAAATTAAATAAGAAAGGTTAATTTCTAAAATTAGTTACTTGTGATAAAATCTTTGCTCTTTCACAATGCCAGAACAGTGTCTAGAAGCACCAGTCATAAGTAATCTGTTAACACAAATCTCATAGTGTGTACTGTTTAGCAACAGAATGCACAGTTAAGAAATATTATATACAAGTAATATTGCTTTAATTATCTTTAGTCAGGTTTATGCCTCAGTTGAACACAAGCTTTCGGGCTCAGTACAAAGGTAGTGTACAATAGCCTGTGTTTTATAAGGGGTCAGACTAGATTTACCTAATAGTTCCTTTTGGCTTTAAAAATCTATACATTCATGAAAGTCATGATATAACATGTAATTGCCACATTACTAGGCAACCATGTCCTTAAATACATATTTATGTTTTTTTATTGTCAGATAAATTTCATACACTTAAAAATGTACCTTTGCCATTTCACTGAAATCCATTTATTTACTCTATAACTTAAATTGGAAACTTACACATCCTAATTTTCCAAACAGGAAAACTAAAGTTGTTTCAATTTTACCATGATCCCAGTCCATCACAAACATATCTCATGTTTGTACATTTAAATTGTGTATTTCTTCACTAGACATTTACAAATAGAAAGGAAAAAAGCCAAATTTTACCCTCAGTTACACCCATTCAACATAAATACCTTCAGTTCATTTGCACGGATATACATAACTAAGCGTAACATATTGCATCTCAAGATGGGTTATATGACGATGAATGGATGATGATGCACCACAATAAGAAATACAAGTAGCAGTGGAAATACACAAAATGGAGTAATTAAGGAAAATGTGGGCAAGGAGTGGGGGTGGGAATTGCAAAAAAAACCAAACAAACAACAGCAAATCCTTCAAGTATAATGTAACCCAATTAACAAATGGAAGCTCTAATGCCTTTGACATATAGAGAATACAGTAACAGAAATTACCATACAAGCTAGTTGAATAATGTAAAAACCATCATAAAATAATTAAAGTGATGAAAAATGCCACATTTCATTGAATAAGCATTGTGATTAATATTTATCTACTTTTCTTTCTGAGGATTTTATACTGCCACCCATCACCGTAGTATTTGAGCACTTCCTCAATTAAATCAATAGCAATAGTGAAGTTCCTAGTGGATGTCATGGAATCTCTGATACTTCTCCCTTTTAGGGGTAAAAACTCCATTTGGGTTAGGGATTGGTTTTTGGTTGTTTTCAGTCTGTTCTGATTAGCAGCGTTTGTTGATAGTTAATTTTTATTAATCTATAGCACTGAGATTAATCTGTTCATGCTTTGACTCATCAAAAGACAGAATACTGAAATGTTTTGATATAATATGTCTTTCAGGGAACCATATGCACTGTAGTTAATGCATAGCAAATGATAGCACAGCTTAGCCTATTTAATTTTGAAAACTAAAGTACTATAACTTCTGATTTTTAATACAAAATAAATGTATGTGAGATTTACCTACTGTAGTCCATGGGAAACCTCCATTCATATCCAATGTACTGTACACACAAAAATTTCCGTTACATAAATCAAGAGAAAAATGTGATGTGGACAGCTGCTGGAGATGCTAATTTTCAATCTGTGCAATCAGGATTCAATAACAGTACATCTTGGGAGCTGTTTTGAAAGCTTTCTTATATGTTTTCCCTAACAAATTATGAATACTTGATTAAATTGCCCACAGTTAAATATTAGTGAAGTACATAAAATCATTTTATATGGTTTTTAATGCACATGAAATTGAGTTACAAAGCAGTTTATAAATCACTTTTGCAGGCTTATTACATTGAAGGTCAAACAATTACTATAATACTTTTTTCATCAATTACATTGTACTCCTTTAAAATACCATTCATAAGATTTCCTTGCATTAGATATTGTTAAAAGCTTTTTGCTGGGGTGCTCTATTTTAGTCATATTCATGGTGGTGCAGATGGTCTTTTCTGCTTCACTAGGTTAATATGACCATGTTAGACTGCATTACCGATTTCGCTGTCTAACTGTAGTTCAGCTGGAAAGAATACACAGTGAGAATTTTGCTCATTGCTAAGACTTTCGGGCATTAAATAGAAAACCTATATGAATATCTCTGTTATTCTTTTTTAAACTGAAATAAATTCTCTAACAAAGTTCCCATTTTCTGCTATTTAACTAGAATATCCTTTAAAATGGGAGGATTGTGGCTCATGTTCAAAGTATGGACAATGAGCCTTATAATGTGCTGAGTGTTCATTATTAAAAAAAAAGTCAGATCCCTTCTGCAATATTGTAGCTGAAGCTAGCAGAAAGACCATCCACAATTTGTCTGAGTTGCACAGCACATTCTCACTTAGTTCAATAATATAACATAGCCTGATGCAAACATTATGGCCCCAGGCCAAAAGTCCCAATATAGACAAAAATGTCAATGGGAGTTTTATCTACATAAAGACTACAGGATCAGTTTTTGTAAAGCAGGAAGCCTCTGTTTTAGATAGGTATGCTGACTGAGGTACTTTTGCTTAGGCTACATCTATACTGGCACTTTTGTCTATCTTAACTCACGTTCTCGGTTTAGCATTTGTCAGTACATAGTGAAAAAAACACCCTGACCATCAAAACTTTCACCGACAAAAGTGCTAGTGTGAACATAAAAGACCTTATAGTGACCTTTTTCCTCTAGACCTCATTCCCCAGGGGTCCTACAATAGGACTGCAGTGGGAACACACGAACTGAATCATGGTAGGTAATGCAGCCTGTCCCCTCCTCTCCTAATAAGGCTTTCTATCATAGGACAATTTCCTCTGCTGCTGCATACCCTTCCTTTCTGGGTGATCTCTCATAAGTGCTTGAATAATTTCATCGAAGGCTGCTCCTGGCTTCAGCCTCAGAGATCTGCATGCAGCTCTCCAATGCATGAAGGTGGAAATTTCTCATGCTTCCAAGCTTCCTGACCCCAATCCTTAATTGTCCACAGAGTGCTTGGAATGGACTGGATAATTATGGTGAGGAACCTTTTCTTCATTAGAGGAAAAGATGGACTCCAGGACAACATGTAGGGAAGCCTTCTATCTTCCATAATCCTGTGTTGAAGCATTATGAAAAAAGCTTCAACAGCTCGTGGAGAGCCCTAATTTATTGTCTCCACATTGGCATTTTCAAATGTACTTAAGAAGCAGAGTTATAGAAGACAGAGTGTGGTACAACACTGTTTGGATCCGGGAAAGGCTGAACCTTCAGCTATCCGACCTGACATAGGTGTCGGAGTGGTTAAAAGTGTATTTCAGTTGTGACTCTGTGCAAAGGGTTAAATAGGCTTAGAGAGATATAGCCTTCCTGGGCCATTGATAGGGAACTATAGAAAGCCAACAGTATCAGGCCTAGAGTGACCAGATGTCCCGATTTTATAGGGACAGTCCCAATATTTGGAGCTTTTTCTTATATAGAGGCTTCCCCCCATCCCAATTTTTCACACTTGCTATTTGGTCACCCTAATCAGGCCTTAGGAGTGGTGCTGAATAGAAACATGTAGAGGTGGCTGGAAAAGCTGTTTTCATGTCACTAAGTTATGGAGTTAGTGCCAGGTTATAAAATTAATGCTCCTACATCATCTTATGACTTTCCAGATGCTTCTCATAGATAGTCTCAAAGATGTAAGTTACTGTTTATAAAGCAGATATTCCAGCAAAAAATTATCTGAACAAGGGTTTCCATGGTAATCCCATGCACCTAAGTTACAAGAAATTCCTAAACCTGTCCAACATTACAGTTCTGTATCAATGGAAGGTAATGGCATTTGGCCTGAGTACTGCCCCAGGGGTCTTTACTCTGGTGATCGCACCAGTTATACATCTCCTAAATTCTCCAGGGGCAGAAATGCATATTTGCTTACACATCTTCATTGCAGCAGAGTCAGAGATGTGCCTACAGCTGAATATCTCAATTTCAGTACATTTGCTGAAGGCACTGGGATTTCTGATAGATGCAGAAAGCTCTACCTTAACTCACTCTCTCTGTTTAGTTTTTCTCAGTACATAGTGGATTCCTGGTCTCTTACCCTAATATTCCCTTCTGCAAAAGGGCATCCATAACAAATATGTGTTGGGAGGCAGTATCAGCTGCCATCACAGGTATTTAGCCAGGTTACATGGTGTCTCTGGCAGCTATGTCCCTTTGTTTCCTTCCAGTCACTCTCTAATACACAGACCTGTAAAGATGATTTCTGAGGCTTTAATAGAAGTGCCTATCTGAGAAAGAAGTGTGAACTTCTGTCAGGCTACTTGCCTGGACTTCATATGGTGTTTCTTCCTCCTAAGCCTTCACTCTTCCCTAGATTACCCACTCCAGTAATACTTGACAGATATTCAAAGGAGCCAAAACACCTCCTTTGCACAATAAAGAATCAAATGTGAGAGCTTCTCCCAGTCTGGAGAGCCCTAAAACTATACTGCAGATGCCCATGTGGTGCCTATGTCCAGGTATTGTCAAGTAACAATAGTGTGGCATCATCTGTGACCAAACTTGTGCTAAATAGATCAGAGTGAATGACTGATCTGGCTGTATAAGTCTGAATGTTATGTCAGAGCAAAGAAAACAACCTTCCTGGCTTCTATGTAATCACAATAACTGCCCCCTTATAAGTAGACAGGATTTCTAGACAAAGGATGTGATAGTTACTGCATTGTCCACAGATGGATCTGTTCACCAGTTCTTACAATCACATTGCTTCAAAATTTGTCCTGCTTTCCAGTTCTTCAGGAAGTGCTGATGAAAGTAGTAGTCAGGCTAGACAGTTCCCTGACAAACATCCCTGATTGACTATCCGGACCATGGATTTACTCAATAACGCAGGTCTTCTCAGACTTTCCCTGAAGCTGAGCCAAGAGATCTATTTGTGAGAGCAGCAAAGGGACTCCTCTTCAGTGATGGACTGATGATTGCATGCAGGGAATCATTCCAAAACTCAGGTTATCGGAAATGCAGAGGCAGGCTATTGTTGAACACCTGCTTTCAGGCTGGAAGAAAACAGTTAACCACGCATACAACAAAGTATACTGGGGTTTTGTTATGTGGATCTCATCAGACTCAGAATCAAGAGAAGCCAATTTCTGTAAATAAAATCCCTAAACATTGACTCCATGGCCAAAGTAATAGCAGGTGTTTAAATGCACTGCATGCCTCTGACTTCCATGGGATTATCAGACCAGAAAATAAGGCATGATCGTTTATGATCATCGCTATGTTTTTCCCACCTTTTATTTCCCCCCACACTCAAACATAGGGGCATATATACATGAGTCATTTTCTTAGTCCCCTAATTATCTCCTCTGCTTGCTTTGTTTTTCTCTCTTTCGTTACAGGAAGAAGAAAGCATCTCCAGGTGCCAGATTGGAAGCTGGAGCAAGATAAAGCACTCCCTAACTTCTACTAGTTCTTGGCTACCTCCTCAGAGTATTTCTTCATCCATTGTAACTCAGTAGCATGGACCTGGCATTTTGGTTACTTTACTTCCTATTTTCTGGGAAATTTTAAGTTGAACTGTTATTCCACTTTAATTTCTTCTGCAGCTCCCATGTTTCTGGGACAATAACTGCCTTGTTTATTCCTCCTTGTATGTGGGAATGTTATTTTATCTCTCTGGCTTTCTCAATACATTGACAAACTACAGATGGCATTTTTATGTGTATGACATTAATAAGCGCTTATATGTTTATGTGTTTATAAACATATATGTTTATTTTATCTCTCTACCTGTCTATCCAGATTTTATTATATTGTTCCCTGTTGCTATATTAAAATTTACTAGGCATCTTAGGAGTTGTGTTTTTTTTGGTCATTTCTGGTTCAAAATCTGTAAAAAGGAAGGTAAGCTGTATTTACAGGAGACTCCAGTTATATTAAGTATCAACTTTACCTCCATCCATCTCATGTCATTTAAAGTGCTAGCTGTGTGTTTTTGTTCTCCTCAAACAGAAAATATTGTTTATTGTAATCTTCTTTCTTAGCCACATATTAAGTTAAAAATGAACACAATTATTTGTAAATAATTATTTAATGAGAAAATGTCAATCATAATAAATATTATATGCAATGAATTATTCGGCCAGCACTGTCTTTTAATGTCTTCTACCACAAAGTACAGTAGTCTTGAAATCTGTGAAGGAATCTATCCTATTTATTATTGGAAACTTGCAAAAAGTTGCCAGCTTTTACCATTAACTAGATCACCAGATTTTATTGAGTAGATAGCCTTTGTTCTGTCTGCAAGACCAGGAAATGAAAACCCTAGAAGGAGGGGCTCTTTATGAAGTCATGTTCCAAACTCTAATTCATACAGCTGGAATTTCACCTCTAGATATATAGACTTCTATGCTCTGTGTATTCAGGACTTATAGTCAGAATAAGCTGACAACCTTCACTACATCTGGGTTTTATCTTCATACAAGCTGATCTCAGATTTAATAGTTCAAGTGTTATAGCTACACTTTTGATGAAAAGAGTATTCAGAGAGTTGTGGCAAGAGCTGAACTTTAACTTACTCTCTGGCTGGGTAATGTAAAACTTGGCAAGACCTTGAAATAATATACACAGAAAACAAGAAGTAACAGGATAACAACAGATAGATTTACCTGAAGAAGAGCCACTTGAAAGGTTGTTGCCATCTGAAATACAATTAAACTAGATTTACAGACAGCATTAAAATTTTAAAACATATTAAGAAAATAAACATTTAACAGAGCTGTAAAAATGTGAATACTGAGATTGTTTATGGAGGAAAATGAGGGAGAATGACTTTTCTACACATTGCCTAAGCAAATTATAATAGTAGATTGTACATGGGACTTGCAGGAAAACTGTTTTAAAACACATTATTTTCTCTACTTGCACAATATGAGAACTGTTCAGTTTGTTGCATAAAATAGGGTCAATTTCCCTATTAGAAGTTGTTAAGTAGTGGAATGGCTCTGGTATAAAATTGGAGTAAATGATATTACAGTCGAGCTCACATTCAGTCAAACTGAGCTATTTATATTTCTTTACTGACCTCCGTCAAGCACTTTAAGAACTCTAGGTGAAAAAGTGCTATGGAAGTGCTAATTATGATTGTTACCCCTTTTTTAAAAAGAGGAAAGCTTTGATACTGAAAATCTGAGTGATTTATTTGGCATCTTTTTGGGGTAGGCAGTAAGGTTTTGCCCTCTGAATTTGACATGTATTTACCATGTAACTTTGGCAAAGTCACATGACCCCTTTGAACCTGAGTTATTCCATCTGTATAAGGGAATATCACATTTCCTTACCCACCCTTGTCAAGTGCTTGAGATCTATAGATAGAGTGACCAAGAGGTGAGGAACTCCTAACGTGTGTATACCACACTCTTTAATAAAATAGGGAAACAATTCTAGAATTATAGATTGGAAAAATAAGAGGCAATGATTGTAATAATTTGTTTCATTAAGTAGTACATTTATTTATTTTAAGTTATTTAAAATCATGCCTGCCAGCACTCTGGGACCATGTAAAAATAAATAATCCTAGAATCATTGGACTGGAAGGGACCTCGAGAGGTCTTCTAGTCTAGTCCCCTGTACTCAAGTATTATATAGAACAGGAGTGACCAAACTTACTGACCATCTAAGCTGCATACGATGATCTTCAAAAGTTTGAGAGCTGGGGCTCACCTGCCAGGCTTGGGGCTTCAGCCCTGCAGATAGAGGGGGCTCAGGACTTCAGCCCTAGGGGAGGTGCCTGCCAGGGCTCAGGGCTGAAGCCCTACTTCTGCTGAAGTTCTGTGCCTCAGCAGGTAAGTCCTGCAGGGTTGAAGTCCTGAGACTTCCCTCCTGTGGTAAACGTCTTTCCCAAATCTGGACTTTAGCGTACAAAATCTGGGTGCTTACTGTGAACCTCCCCAAGCTTATACCCAGCTTGGATCTCATCTCGCTGCCACCAGCCGAAGTTTTCCAGGGTTTTGGCCCCCTCGGGTTCCCCAAACCTTTCCTTGGGGGACCCTTCCAAGACCCAGAGCCCCTGGGTCTCCTCTATCTCATCCCCCAGCTTCCCCCCCTTTCCTGGGTTAGCCAGTGCGATGCTGTCCTATTCCCTTTGAATACAACCAGAGAGGCAATCTAGCTTCCCCGAGGCTATGCATTCCCCTTGTTCACCCTTTACGGTAAAGAAAAACTACCCTACCTATCTCTTATGAACACGCCCCAAATCACCGACAGTGTAAATTTCACTGGAGGGATTTCTACCTAGAAACTTAACTAAAACAGAGAATACAACACATGCACTTTACATATACTTCTAAGCATGTAAACTACAAGACTCAACATCTTAAGGAAGTTTTAACCAGTGTATTCCGGAAAACTCTCCGGGAGAGTGATCACTCATTTTGTTGAAAGCTCCTGAAATGTGTTATTTCAAAAATCAAATATCTTGAGAGCAGAACTCCAACGAAGAGTTCTCTTGTTTCCCTTTGGCTGAATGAGCCACTTTACGGCAGCATGGTCAGTTTTGTAGCTGGAAACCGCATCCCCAAACATATGGCGTAGCTTTCAAGGCGTACATATGGCTAGCTTCCTGTCACTGACTGCCAGTGCTTTCCCTCTCAGGATAGTTTCTTGCTGAGAAACCGACAGGATGGAGTTTCTGATCCGGTCCTTACCTGCATAGAGACTGCTCCTATACACGCTCAGATGCCATCGGTGGTTACTAGGGATGTTTGTCAAAGTCTGGGCCCTTGTACCAGGGTCAGAGTGTGGCGGCGCCTTAAGTTGGGTAAAGCCTCTGACACTCCTTCAGTCCATTAACTGTAGTTGGCTTGGGGGCTTCTTGGTCAGGAAGTACATTAACATTCTTAACCCCGGCGCATGGGTGACGAAAAGCTGATCTTTCCTTGGAGTTCATCTGCTTCCCCGAGGCTATGCATTCAACCTAGTCAGCTCCACAAGAGAATTCACCCCTCCCTTTGTCTCACTAGGGGGGGGAAAAGAAACTTCCACTTTTAAAAAGAAACTTTATTAAAAAAGAAGAAAATACAGAACATAACTGATTAAAGTCAAGTACAGCTCTTGCTTCTAGAAAATATGACATAACGTCTGATTTAAAAATAGAAGCCAATTAACCAGTCTGGCAAAGCAAACACCCATGTAAAGACAAATCAAAGCACTCACACGATTACTATTGGTTCCTTGTACTCAACTTTTCTAATAGAATATTGAAGAGAAGCATGGAGTTAGAAGAAAGCTTGTTACTCACTAGCCGAGGAAAACAAAAGACCCCGAGTTCTCCAGTCCTACAGATGTTAAAAAAAATTCCAGGTCTCTGATTGGTCCTACTGGTCAGGTGTTTGGTTCCCCTTTGTGTCACCTTAAAGGTAAAAGAAATTTAACCCTTACCTAAGTCTACTTTATGACACTCCCGACTGGGCAAACTCTTAGCTGCTTCAACATAGCTGGAGCTACAGGCAGTAGGGAGAGGCTACAAACAGTTGGGAGCGCAAGCGGAGAACTGCTGCTTTTGCTGTGCCTCTCCCTGGACCTAAAGCAGCGGCCCGCTCCCATGCACTGTCCAGATGTTGCTGTTCCTTTCCAGGAGGAGCTACACCTGGGAGAGCAAGGGAGGCGCTGCTGCAGGATCAGAGGCATGTGCCTGGGGGATGACTCAATTGTTGGGGCTGAAACTTTAATGTGCCATCCCCCTTCTCATCCAGGCACAACTGAGGTGAAATAGTCGGGATGATTATAAATATAGGCGATCTTGTATTATTGACAGAAGTTGAGATTAATACTTTCATGCATAGCTCAGAAGTTCTAGTCCCCAACCGCCCACCACCCACCGCCACCCCACCAGAGGGCAGAAGCCCTGAGCTCTCCCCCCAGTCTGGTAGGCAGAGAATTGGGGGGCAGGGCATAGGGGGATTAGTGAGCTTCACTTTAATTGTAAAAGAGCTGCATGTGGTTTGCAAGCCGCAGTTTGGTCACCACTGATCCAGACCATCCTTGAGAGGTGTTTGTGTAACCTGCTCCTAAAAACTCCAGTGATGGAGATTCCACAACCTCCCTAGGCAATTTATTCCAGTGCTTAACCACCCTGACAGGAAATTTTTCCCTAATGTCCAGCCTAAACTGCCCTCACTGCAATTTAAGCCCATTGTTTCTTGTCCTATCCTCAGAGGTTAAAGAGAACATTTTTTCTCCCTCTTCCTTGTAACAATCTTTAATGTACTTGACAACTGTTATCATGTCCCCTCTCAGTCTTCTCTTCTTCAGACTAAACAAACCCAGTCTTTTCAATCTTCTCTCATAGGCCATGTTTTCTAGACCTTTAATCATTTCTGTTGCTCTTCTCTGGACTTTCTACAATTTGTCCACATCTTTCTTGAAATGTGGCTCCCAGAACTGAACACAATACTCTAGATGAGGCCTAATCAGCATGGGGTAGAGCGGAAGAATTACATCTCGTGTCTTGCTTACAATGCTTCTGCTAATAAATCCCAGAATGATGTTTGCTTTTTGGAACAGTGTTACACTATTGACTTATATTTAGCTTGTGATCCCTGATAACCAGGACAACCCTCTACAGAGCCAGGTACGTCCTGAGAGGGAATTGGGAAGTGGCCCTAGGGGTACTGGCTGCAACGCTGGCAGCAAGTGAGTTAGCATTTTGCGGTCAGGATCCTTGCTGATCCAGTGGCAGACCATTCCAGGGCCCTGGGCCAGGACACAGTGGAGTAGGGCCTGTGTCCCCGCTGCTATCCCAAGCTGTGGGTGACAGTCTCCCCCTCTCTTAGGCAAGAAGCCTGTGCTTGTCAGCCATCCATTAGAGCTAGGAGGCCTGACTGTTTGCTGCCCAGCCTGAGTGCAGGCCTGAGCCCCTTAGACTCTCTACTGCCCTGCCCTGCCCAAGGGACTCTTGGCTGCCCTGCCTCGACCAGGGGCTGGAGATCCGTAACTATGTTTGTTGTTTGGCCCTGATCACAGGCTTGAGCCCACATCTACCGTCGCCCTGTCGGGGCAGATTGGCCGCCCACAGACCTGGAGCGGGAGAAGCCATTCCCCCCAACTGTAGGCAATTCATCTATGTCATCATGTGTTTCTGTTTTCCTTGTCTTTCCTTCTCCAGTTCCCTCCACTGAGTGCTCCACCCACATGTAACATCCTATTTTTGTTTAATCTGCAATCTCCATAGAGCAGAGATTGCCCTTTTAAAATTGCTTGTTTGTACAACATGCAGCACAATAGCCCTCTGATCCTGATTGGGGATTCTTGGAGATGCTGTAATAAAATCAGCTAATAATAATAGATAGAATCCAAGAATGCTTCAGTTCTAATTCCAGCCTCAACCCTGACTATCCTGGGGTAAAAGTAACTTACTCTCTCTCTATTTTCCACAGTATAAAATAGGAATAATAATACTTACCTGCCTTGCAGACTGTTGTGAATATTAATTAATCAGTTAGATGATATTTGTAAAAGCAGGCTGAAGATGAAAAGTGCCATATATTATTTATTTATTTATTTAGTATTATTATTATCATCATGATTGCTATTATTATTTATTTATTATTGCCAGTATTATGTCTTTACTTCAGCAAGGACTCAGCCATGTCTCAGTTCACCTAACATTCAGTTTAATTTATCTTGGAGGCAAATACACAGAATAACATAGGCTTTGTCATAATTAGGCTTCTGGTCTGGCTAGCTAGAAATCTTTGTCCTCCCGGACACAATTTTTCTTGACTATCCCTCACTCATGATGAATGTGCTCCCAGTGGCATGTCTAAAAATAACATAGTGGACAAATTTCTTATTATATTTTGTGCAAGGACAGATGGTTTCTATTGCTTGTATGCTTCATGTTTCACATGGTACATTATTTGACCCATTCTTTATGATAGCTTAGTTGTATAGTAAGCTTTTTTTTAATATAATACTTTACATGCCCATAGATAATGCTTATCTAATGCTAAACTGCTATGCCTGTTTATACAACCAAATAATTTGCATATAGGAAACTCAATGTATAAATATCCAGTGGGTATACAGTAATCACTTTTTCTAATTAAAGTGAAGTTAATCCATGGATTTTAGAAAGAAAAGGCCTGTTTCAGATCTTTTATGCCTTTTTACCATGATGTAGTTCCACTGGCTTCAATGGAGCTATCCCAATTTATACCTATGTTACTGGATCAGAATCAGGCCAAAGTATTAGCATTTTTTTGTGACCTTTAAACAAATTTTATAAGCTCTCTGCTGCTAAAACATAGTTGACAATGAAGTGTTCAGTGCTCATTTTAATGGCGAATCACCCCATCATGTGTGTTTGTAGGATATAGAAAAAAGATAGATCTTTCCCTGCACAAAGATAATGGAATGTTTTAGGATTTCAGAAAAATATATGAAAAGGTATCTGCAAGTCCTTATGCATCCTGCCTGCATTAAAAAAACCAAACAGTCCCTCAGTATGAAAATGATTTACTATTAAATCCTTCTCAGGCAAATATTGTCACGTGGGGCAGATACTAGCCTATTCCATTCCTCTCTGTCATCTGCTGCTGCTTCCATCTGCTCTGTGGTGTTCAGATCGACTGTTCTACCCAACCCGCTAACAGTTCTTAAGGTTTCTCTTGGGCGCTCTTGTTTCCTCACACTATTTGATTTCCACTTGACAGCTTCAGGTGGGAGTTTGTGTGTTGGCATCCGGAGTACATGCCCCAAATAAATGCTTCCTTCTGATTCTGGTGAAAATGAGCCACTGGTTGGTGATTTCTCATATCCCTTCATTAGTAATGGAGTCTTTCCAATCAATTCCCAGAATATTTACTAGGCATTTATTTTCTATCTAACATAAATATCCAGCTCTCACAGCCATATGTTAGCACTGAGAATATGTTTGAATTGAAAATTCTGAGTTTTGTTGTGGAGCTATATAGCTTTGATTTCCATATGTTATTGAGTTTAGTAAATGGTGTGCCTTTCCTATTCTTGATGTCACTTTCTTCTTGAGATGGCCATTGGCCAATATGGTGATGTCCAGATAGGTGAACGGTTCTACTGTCTTGATATATTTGTCTTCTAATGTGATGTTACAGCTTGACATCTGGGTTTCAAGGATGTTTGTTTTGGTATAACTAATTTTGAGCCCTGCTTGGCTTGCTTTTTTATTTTGCCAGGCTGTCTGTCTTTGTTTGTAACTTATCAGGGATGTCATTCAGTAGTGCCATATCATCAGCAAAGTTTAGGTCTTCTAAACATTTGCCATCTACCCAGGCTACACCAGTATTATGTTCCCAATACACTTCTTTATTGTCCAGTCTATGGAAATATGAAAATAAGATTAGAATAATAATTTCTCTCAGTCCTTTTCAGGAGAAGAGAACCAAGGAATCGTCCAGTAGGTAGCAAAACAGGCCTATAAAATGAAGTGATAAAATGACACAGGACCCTCCCAAAACACACACATTTGAGAAATATAGTTAACTTCTTTATTGATCAGTTTTCTACAGATACTCTGATGGACCTGAAAGGGACAGTACTGTCTTTCCAGTAGGGGAATAAGACACTGTGGTTTTGAATAGCTGTTCTAGACAATCAGTTGCTTTTGGGGTAGTAAGAACAAGGCCAGCTAATATGTAAGTCTACAGCTTAACAGGACTTTTCAATTACTTTAAGCTAACTTGGTTGAGCTAACACAATAGATAAACACACCATTTTTGCCCACTAAGACATACCCACGAACAACTGTAAACTCCTCCTCTTCAGCATCTCGGAATCTTCCCTCTTCCTTCTTAGATTTGTAGATTACAAGGCCAGAAGGGAACATGCTGATCATCAAGTCTGACCTCTCGTATAACACCGGCCATTGAACTGCCCCAACATAATTTCTAGACCACGTCTTTTAGAAAAACATCAATTCTTGGTTCAAAAATTGTCAGTGATGGAGAATCCACCAAGACCCTGGGTAAATTGTTCCAATGTTTAATTACTTTCTCCATTAAGAATATACACCTTATTTCCAATCTGAATTTGTCTAGCTTCAGCTGAATTCAGTCTCTCCAACATTCAACAGCTCACATACCTTTCCTCTCCTGCTCCTCTCTCTCTCTCTCTCTCTCTCAGACCCCTTGAGTCCTTTTTCTGGCTCCTGGTCTTTTT
Organism: Chelonoidis abingdonii; assembly: GCF_003597395.2. NCBI lineage: Eukaryota > Metazoa > Chordata > Testudines > Testudinidae > Chelonoidis > Chelonoidis abingdonii. Next base: position 46,338,042 of record NC_133778.1, on the reverse strand, counting down.
TTGCATAAAGTTCAGATCCCTTCTATTTATTTTCAAGGCTCCACATGGCTCTGCCCCTGCTGACATCTCATCTCTAATCTCCTGTCACTCCTCACTTCCCTTACCTCACCTCCTGCGCTCTGCCCACTTTTCTTCCTTTGTGGCTCCCTCCTCCCACTTTTGCTTTTATCCCCTTTTTCATGTTGCTCTCCATGCTTGGAACAATATCCTTTTCCTGCACATCAAATGTCCCTGTTCTCTGTCTTCAGATCCCTCAGAACCCACTTCACTTTCCTTTCCATTGTGGACTTCTACTCCTGGGCTCTTTCCTTCTCCTCTCTTGTGTTACATCCATCTCTATTTAAAATAAGAATTATAATATGGTTAGCATTATTATTATTATTCATGTAACCCTTTCACTCTTATCTCTGTCACTTTCCTTAGCATCTTTTCCTCTTCTGTTTTTGTTTAATTTAGATGGTAAGCTCCTCAAGGCAGGGGCTCTGTCTTTTAAGAGTCTATGTCAAATATCATGACAAGTTATGGTACTGTGTAGATACATATGAATAATAATAACAGCAACAGTGCACTTAGAACTGACATTGCAAATTAAAATTAGGAAACTTAGAAACATCATTAAATAAAAGGTTTTTTTAATCAGGACTTTAACAATGTAAGGTCTCCCCAATGTATACAAATAAAAATTAAAAGCAAGAAAAATAATGTAGCAAACTGTACCTCACTTTTAGCAAATACTGACATTTTATTTCAATTTTCAGATGCAAGCAGATTGGGAACCTAACAGAGTCTAAAAAAATGAATCCTTTACACAGACGATTTTGCTGTTTCTTTCATATTGCCAAGATTTTGCAGTCTTTTAGAAGCTGCTAACTCTGACTGGAATGTTGTCTGAGTAAGGACTGTTGCACTGGGCTTACATCCAATTGGCTCAAAGTACACTGACTTGCTTTTCTGTCTCAGATTTAAACTCCACTACAAAACCATGTTGATAGCAAATGTTAGTTGCATGGAATAGTGTAACATTACATTAAATTCACCTGAGTAATGGAATGGGTTGTGGGTTGTTTTATTTAAAGGAATGCACTCTTGTTGAAAGGCTTTATATTACTACAGTAGCTTTTCATCTCTTGACCTAAAGCTGGAGCTGCCTGGTTTTCAGCTTCATTGAAGAACACTATAAACATCTGTCTTATAACATAGACATTCTGTATTGCAAATTATTTGGTTCCATAAGCAGAGGATTTTAGAGGGATTATGCTATTAGTATCTGTAGAAACTTACATCAATAAGTGGAAAACTGGAATACTCTTTTTTTTTTGTTTTTGTTTTTGTCTGTCTTAGAAGTGCCTGGTATAGGTATTATCAAAAGCAAAAGTTCAGTCTAACTCCTTAACCTTTACACCAGCTGTGGCCAATCTGTGGCTCCTGAGCTGCATGCAGCTCTTCAGAGGTTAATCTGCGGCTCTTTGTATAGGTGCTGACACCGAGGCTGGAGCTACAGATGCTGACTTTCCAATGTGCTGTGGGGTGCTCACTGCTCAACCCCCTGCTCTGCCTCAGGTCCTGCCACCACTCCACCCCTTCCCCCAAGACTCCTGCCTCTTCTCCTAAGCCTGCTATGCCCTCGCTCCTCCCTCTTCCCCACCACAGCCTCCTGCATACTGCCAAACAGCTGATTGTGGTGGGTAGGAGGTGTGGGGAAAGAGGGGGAGGCACTGATTGGTGGGGTTGCCAGTGGCCAGGAGGCACTCGGGGCTGGAGGACGGTAGTGGATGGGGGCCTGCTAACATATCACTGTGGCTCTTTGGCAATGTTCATTGGTAAATTCTATCTTGTTTTCAGGCTCAGGTTGGCCAGACCTGCTTTACACAATGACTTCACAGCTTTAAAAAACAATGAGCTATAAGATGCAACATGTGAGGAGAACCCAGAACTATAGCAGCAGGAGGTTTTAATTATCTTACTGTATGTGTGCATATAGTGGTGCCCCAAAAACTCTGACTTTGAGTAGAAAAGTTATACCTGGGTTCTTCATATCACAGTTGGTATCTTCAGATCTATGACATCCAGTTGGCTGAATATCTTCTGTATGTCCATTCTGTGTCACTTTTGATTTTGATTTTTTATGGTTATTAAACTGCTGCAGCTTCACAGACATCCAGCATGCCTCAAATGTGAAGAACTAAGCAGAAGCCAGGACTGGGCTATAAATCATGTCACTGACCCCTTTGATTTCCTGTATAAGATTCCTGTCAAGTGGGTGAGTAGGTGGGGTATGTGGTAGGTAATAACCTATCCAAAGACTGTGTTTTGCAATGATTGTGGCTACCCAAATAACACGTTTTAAATGAATTTTAGATGTTTAGGGAAAATTCAACTCTGATTTACATGGGGTGTGAGTCAGCACATAATTAGGCCCCCAAAATTCTTTTCCAATACATGTTTTTTAAGATCTTATTTAGACACAACCGTTGCACTGATGTAACTTAAATTGGTTTTTAAACTGATTTAATTAAGCCAGCACAAAACTTTGTGTACATACTCTTACTTCAGATTAAGATGAGTTTATTCTGGTTAGCTTAAACTTGTCCCTAGTCATTTTAAACTAAATTCCTACTTGACTTAAACTAAATTAATATAAGCCAGGTGTATCCTGATTTGAGTGTCCACATAGCCTTCCAACTAAATGGATTTTCTTTTGAGCTTAGCATCTTAAAATGCTTTACAAATATTTTTAGGCCCCACCAGTAGGTATTAATTATTTATTATTATTATTTATTTATTATCCATTTTATATATGGAGAAAGTAAGTGAGACATAGAAAGATTACTAAGTGTTTTTTTTCCCATAGCCCCTAACATTTCTGGAATAATAACATTAAAGGACAAAATTAAACTTAAAATTAACTAACAAAGTGCCACAGTAAAAGAGAAGCTCCTGAAAACAAGCCTCGGAAACAAAACTGGGTAAAAATATTTCTAGATCTAGAAACCAGCTTCTGTAAAGGTTAATAAAAGGAATGATTGAGCAGACCACCTAGAGAAAAATCAGATTGTTTCCCCAAGATTGAAAATATATACATATTTCAAGAGAGAAGGACCCCGCAAAAAAGAGGGTTACACCCAGCAGTATAATAAGTGTTTGGAGAAAAAACTTCCTCATCTCTGAAGTATACAGCAGTGAGTTGTCTAAGCTGATTGGAAGGTTAAGAAGCAAAACTGTATGAGTTAAACATTTGTATAGCAGGAAAGAATTATATACAAACAAAGGCTGCCTTGATTTATTAGTATACAGGTGTTCTTGAACAAAAAACTTGGTAGAAAACACAAGTAGTCTTATAGACAACAGAGTGGAGAATGTCCCACTACAGTGCGCGTCTGCAAAACACTGCAAGTTATGTACTAATATGGTACATGTAAGGTTCCAAAATTCAACATGCCCACAGTATAATCACTGGTCATCCTAACAAAGGGAACTGGTGATGAGTCTTTACAAGGACAAATAAAGAAAAAATACTAAGTTGAAAGGATTCTTTCACTGCTATTGTGCTGCTAGTATCCTTATTTTTCACAATGCTGGTTGCTGAATTTGTTCCTGCATATGTGCCAGAAGCTATTGACCACCACATGGTAAATGGTCAGTTTTCAAAATGGAGAGAGGCAAATAGTGGTGTCCCCCAGGAGTCTGTTCTGGGACTAGTCCTAGTCAACATATTCATAAATGATCTGGAAAAAGGAGTAAACAGTGAGATGGCAAAATCTGCAGATGATAAAAAATTCCTAAAGATAGTTAAGACCCAGGCAGACTGCAAAGAGCTACAAAAGAACCTCTCAAAACTGGGTGAGTGGGCAACAAAATGGCAGATGAAATTTAATGTTGATAAATGCAAAGTAATGCACATTGGGGGTCTAAATTAGCTGTTACCACTCAAGAAAGAGATCTTGGAGTCACTGTGGATAGTTCTCTGAAAACATCCACTCAATGTGCAGCACCAGTCAAAAAAACAAACAGAATGCTGGGAATGGTTAAGAAAGGGATAGATAATAGGACAGAAAATATCATGTTGCCTCTATATAAATCAATGGTACACACCTTGAATACTGTGTGCAGATGTGGTTCAGAAAAGGGCAACAAAAAATATTTGAAGTATTGAACGGCTTCCATATGAGGAGATTAATAAGACTGGGACTTTTCAGCTTAGAAAAGAGATGGCTAAGGGGCAATATGATTGAGGTCTATAAAATCATGACTGGTGTAAAGAAAGTAGATAAGGAAGTGTTGTTTACTACTTCTCATAACACAAGAGCTAGAGGTCACCAAATGAAATTAATAGGCATCAGGTTTAAAACAAATAAAAGGAAGTATTTCTTCACACAATGGACAGTCAACCATGTGGAACTCCTTGCCAGAGGATGTTATGAATGCTAAGACCATAACAGGGTTCAAAAAAGAACTAGATAAATTCATGGAGGATAGGTCCATCAATGGTATTAGCCAGAACGGACAGGAATGGTGTCCCTAGACTCTATCTGCCAGAAGCTGGGAATGAGTGACAGGGGCTGGATCACTTGATGATTATCTGTTCTGTTCATTTCCTCTGGGACACCTGGCACTGGTGACTGTCAGAAGACAGGATACTGGGCTAGATGGACCTTTGGTCTGATCCAGTAGGGCAGTCTTATGTTCTTATGCTTCTGAGGGCAATCCTTTTAAAAGACTGAGCTATGTTCATCTAACCTCAGTCCACCCATTTTATTATTTTTATTATTAATAATCAATTATTATTTTATTTTATTTTATTGTTTTATTACTCTAGGGCCTCCGTCATGATTAGGGTCCAATTGTGCTAACTATTATATAGACACAAAACAAAGAGAGGGTCCTTCCCCCAATAAGTTAGCAATCTATTATGAAACATCTGCCAACATACATTCAGTAAACCTTTAATTTTTCTATCTAATCACAATAGGATAGACAATCTGGGCTCAATCCTGCAGCTTGTGGAGTGCCTTCAATGGGTCTTTCATAAAAGTTGAAGGTCTTACAGATCCTGTTTTCTCTGTAGCGGAGTACCTGAAAGCAATGTACAATCTCTACAACATAAAACAGTGTATTTTTCTTTTAATATATTAGATCTCAACTATGTGCAACACTGTGTTAAGAGACCCTTAAAAGGTACAGACAAAATACTGTTTAGACATTTTAACATTTGGTGGCAATACAGTTTACACCAATCACCTACAAAGCTATTGGAGGCAGTTGGGAGTATAACTGCTTTCAGGCAAAGGGAAGGAATTTCCAAAATTGCATTTGATATATTTTATGGCAAGTCTTACTTAGGCATCAGAGGATGAGTGACAGCATGGATGAATTGTCTCGTTTCCTGGGACCTGGCAAAGAACTGTGTTCCCTTTGTTTCCCATTCACTTATTAGCTCTGCCTTCCTGCAGTCTGACTGGGCCATCTATATTTTCTTGTGTGTATAAAAAGACATTCTATACAAGAAAATTCAGTTTAAGGAAACTTACACTTAAAAGGAGCCTCTTAAGATGCTGGTACTTCTCTCTAGTAAATGTTAATCCTATCTGTTCCCCCACGCACCCAGTTTCCCATTAATGTATATTTCTTATGTGTTCCAATTAAAATAACTCATCGGTTTGTATCTGGTGCTATACCTTCTATGTAGGGTTATTTGTTGAAAAAAGAGCTTGCTCTCAGAGAATTTGCTGTTCACTTACCATATTTTGGCATGACTGAACTTTAAATTAGAATTATTGAGAAATGGCCTACCACTTTAACTAATAGGAACGAGCCTAAGCGTATCCAAAATTAACAAGGCAATATAATTGATTATAGTCCTATTTCATTATGCTTTTCATTCTCTTTCTTAGTCTTCTCCCTTATTTAGTTTTCTTTGCTCTTTACCTTCTTTTCTCCTACTCCTTTCTCATCTGTTTCTTCTAAATTTTAAGGTCCCAGATTTTCTTTTCTTCAGCTCTGTGCCTGTTCTCATCCACCACATCCATCTGGTGGCTTTGTGCAGCTTCAGCAAATGGACCTATCTGGTTCCTAAGAATTCTTTCTTTTTAGGAGGAATTCTTGAGTGGTGTAGTGGCTTCTAGACCTCCTAGGCCCAACCATGTAGCAGGTGTGGTCAAAGGAAAGTGGGTCACAGCTGGGCAACCCTATGCTCTGGCAATCTCTGGCTGCCAGAATTGCCACTGAGACTGCGAGCATCCAGGCATTAATTAGAGCAGCCATGTGTATATCTAGTCCCTGGCTGCACCCAGGATTGTGGGAACATAAAGATGGTTAAAGTAATCTTTCCTCCCACATTTTTGCCCCTTAGAATAGCCCACAGGGATTTGGTAACAGAAAGGAGGCAGATGGAATTTCAAACTCAACTGGCAGCTGTAGCAGACCAGGGAGAAGTGAGGGAAGAACCACCAGTTCCAGCCCACAGATGCAGATGTGGTTGTTTCGTAGCAGAAGGGGAAGGGGAGGGAGTTTCAAACCCATTGGTGCAGTGCCATAGTAGACTGAGGAGAACTGGAGAAAGGGGAGATGCCCCTCCTTCCAGCCAGCAATAGCAGGTGTATTAGAGCAAATGGAGGTGGGAGTTCCAAACCCAGCTCGGGATAGGGTGGGGCTCTAGGTGGAAGACCGGGGGGTGGGATCCTCACCACATGGGTAAGGGGTTGAACCCAGGACCAGGGCTGGTGGATCCCAAGGTGGTCTGTCAGTTTACCAAATGGCATGGCTCCTGGAAAGCACACACACCCAGTGGTGAAATAGCTGTGTTTGGGGGTGGCAGAGCCAAGAGAATAAGGAAAAGCAATCGAGGTAGCAAAGAGTCCTGTGGCACCTTATAGACTAACAGATATATTGGAGCATGAGCTTTTGTGAGCGCAGGAGCGGCACCAGGGTTTTTGGCGCCCTAGGCAGGGGTCCTTCCGCGCTTCCAGTCGTTGGTGGCAATTCTGTGGCAGCGGGGGTCCTTCTGTGCTCCTGGTCTTCAGGGCACTTCAGCGGCGGGTCCCAGAGTGAGTGAAGGACCCACCGCAGAATTGCTGCCGACGACCCAGAGCGTGGAAGGACCCCCCGCCGCCGAATTGCTGCCATGGGCAGCAAAATGCCGCCCTCCCAAATCCTGGCACTCTAGGCGACCATGTAGGTTGCCTAAATGGAAGCGCCAGCCCTGCGTGAGCGAATACCCACTTCGTCGGAGGCATTAAGGTAGTTACTTTCAGAATTGTTGCCATTGCACTACAATCCTTACAAAGTGCAGGGGGTTGTCCAGAGCCAGGACATTTGAACAATTGGATTGCAATGGGAGTGACACAGCTGGCTGGGATGAGTGTGACTAGTGCCAGATGGAGGTTGTAGAGGCAAGGTTTGAAATGAGTCCCTTCCATCCAATGCTGTATCGGGTCTCTATAGGGTAGACCTCGGTAGGGTTCAGGGAACTTGCCCACTTTTCATCTTGGGGGAACTATGGGGAGAGGCAGGAGAGGATGGGGTAGTGGAACTAGCTAAAAGGCTACACAGGGATCTGGGGTCAGGAATGGAGCTGAGTCTGGGATGTCTTGGGTAAACACACCTTCTACAGAAGCTAATAGCATTACATAGCTGTTGCAAACTAACTTTCAGTTGCTGCAGCAGCCGAGAGCTTCCCTGGGTGAAGAGGCCAGAAGTGGTAATAATGGAAACCCATCATGCGCTTGAGTTTGGGAGACAGGTGATAGCCAGGTGGGGCAGCCTCCTCACGAGGGGGTACGAGCCCTTGATGGAGGGATTTATGAGCACCCTACATCTCACCCACTGATACGGAATGTGAACTCGTGGGGTAGAATTGCCACCCCAGGAGTGGCTGAGGGCAACAGGGCATTGAGGGTGCCCCAATGGTCAATCATGAGTGGGGTGGCTGACCCCCGATGGGAGTTCCTCTCCTCAGTACCACTAAGGATACATTTTTAGAGAGGTGACTATGTTGACATATTATTACTGTTGCACAGAGAGGTACTGACAGAGACTAAGCTAGGGGAAAGCAAGCAGGCAGTTGAGATGTCCAAGGGAAGCTAGAATATGGGAAAACTGGGAAGCTGTCCTCCTGATCTATGCAAGTGTTAATGCAGAGACTTACCCAGACAGAAGCCCAGCATTGTTCAAATAGAACCAGGAGGGCATATAATATGTTTGGGGGCATGGGTTGGTTTCACTGTTTAGCTTGAGGGCAGCAGCAAAAACTGGAATCTGGTGGGAAATATAACATTGTACACTGTGGTTAGAGTGGATGACACCACGGGGCCTGGTTTCCACACTGACAGTGGCCTGTTCATTCTGCATCAAGTCTCCAGAGGCCTGAGGCTTGTACTGATATTTGCTGGGCATTTAATGAAAGCAGGTGCTTTTGTAGCATTCAAAAATTTAAGCATGCTTGTGAAATGTGCTTGGGGGTCCATACAACCACAGCAGTCAGGGAAGACCACAGTGGGGAAAGAGAATGGTGGTTAAATCAGGTGCCGCTTGCAGACCCATGCGGGTGGAAGCAGGTTATGGGGGCAAAGGCACAGGAAGGGGATGGGATGTAAGCTGAAAGTGGTCGGCTGGAGAAGAGCACCATGTCCAGTTACGCTGGAAGTGTTAATGGTGCTCCTTTGATAGTATTTTGGCAAGACAAATGGGGCATATTTGGGTTAACTGTGGGGTTTGGAAGCTCTGTTAGGGGGAAAGAAATCATATGATGTACAAAGGTTTGAAGTCCTTTGTGGGAATGGGTCATACTGTATAGAAAAATATTACAGAAGAATTAAAAAAGAATAGGGCATCAGGACCATTCAATCACATATCTGTATAGAACTGGCTGGCTTCTCACCTAGGCTTGGTCCCTAAGAAAGTGCTGGGTGAATATCGCTTAATTTACCACCTGTCATATCCACACGATAGCTCATCTAACAATGGCATAGACTCAGTATTTTGTTCTTATGTGCTGTTCCTCCTCTGATGAGGCTAGGTGCCTGGTTAGGTCTTGTGGCCGAGGGGCACTGATGGGCAAGTGTGATATTCAGTCTGCATTTTGACTGCTGCCAGTGCATCCTTCTGACTTCAACCTTTTGTATTTCTTTTTTAAAGAACAATTTTATCATGACAACGTTATGCCAGCGGGATGCACAATATCCTGTTCAACATTTGAGAAATTTAACACAGTGCTTCACCGGGCAGTGATGTGGGAAACTGGTTTACGGCAGGTAGTGCATTACTTAGATGACTTATTGTTCACAGGCAGGGCGAATTCGGACCAGTGTGTTAGCCTGATAAGACACCTTTCAGGCCCTGGCTAAAAGATTGAGGATAGTCCTAGTGGAGTTAAAAACGGATGAACCTTAAACTGACCTATCTGGGGATTGAGCTAGACACACTGGTGGGTATATGGTGACTCCCTCAGAAGAAGCTTCAGAAACTACAGGGCTTGATTAAAAGAGGAAGAGTGGCCAGGAAAGTTCCACTCTCTGAGCTGCAATCTATTGTTGGGCATCTTATTTTTGCCTGCTGAGTGGTAGCACTGGGGATGGGCATTCTGTTCCTGCCTTGCAGAGGTCACCAGAGGCATAACTCAACCTCACCATTTTATAAGACTTACTAGAGAGATGAAGGATGATTGGGGGTGGGGGAAGGAGAAGGAGAGGGGTGCTGAGCCATTTTAATGGATTGTAGAGGGAGAATGGATGCCTGAGGTTGACTTAAAGCTCCATTTGGATGCTTTGGGAAGTATAGGTTTTGGGGCATTTTACCAAGGCAGGTGGCACACCCAGCAATGGCCCTCTACCTGGATTAAAAAATGGGTAGTGCAGGGTATAACATTTCTGGATTTTCCCCCCATTTTGGTTGCAGTGGTCATTTGGGGAATGGAGTTTGCTAATGATAGGGAAAATACCGCCCCCCCCATTACCTTTCTAATATGGCAAGAAGTTTACATGCAGGCCTTAACTAATGTCAAGCCCTTATCCAAACTATTAAGACTCCCTCTAAACTGCTGTAACTTCCTCAAAACTTGTTTATCTGCCAGCTAGACTTTGGGAAATTATAGTGTGGCAATAGACGCTTGCTCAAGGTAAGCGCAAGTAGGGGTAACAGAACAGTCAAACCCAAAAGTACATCAACAGGAAGGTGTAGAAAGGTTGCTTGCTAAATTGCAATATTCATGCCATATAGGAAAAATATTAGTTATGTTTTGCCGCCTTAGCAATTTGTATTCCAAATAAGGCTGTATCAATGTGTAATCAATGTGTGATGTTTTGTGGTTTCAATCCTTATAAGCTCAGTGAAATTTGTAACAGGCAGAGCAGCTTAACCCTTGCTAGGGTGACAAGCTGTCTCTCCAGGTGCGCACTTGTACTTGTGATGCATCAATAAAGGTGCCTCAGGCTATCTGATTCAAATTCAACAGGGTGGTGGTCTTTTCACCAACACTAATAAAAGGCTGTGTTTCTGGTGAGATATCATGGCAGTGATCCTTCAGATCATGCAGTGTTATGAGTCCGGTGAGGGCATTTGTACTACAGTGTGTAGGCTTTAACATCTGTTTCTCTCCCAGACATGTACCTGGAGTTGACAATGGCACAGCAGATGCATTGTCTCATTGTCAGATGGACAAATTTCATGAGCTGGCACCAGGAGCCAGCAAGGAACCTGAATGGATGCTGCTAGCACTGTGGAACCTTGGCAGATGTTGGCTGTCACTATAGCACAAAGATCGGTGGCTCCATGAACATTGCAGAGCTATGAGAGAAGTGTTAGTGATTTTGTGCCATTTCAGGAATGGAAGGGGCCTGTCGACAGTATGGCCCATTATAGAGGAATGGTTGCTGCACTACATGGTGTCGTTAGTAACCTGGCAAATGGTGCCATCTACCATTTCCACTCTCCTTTTGGCCCTTAAGTTTGTCAGTAGGCTGAATGGTTACCCAGATCCTTGTAGCAGGCTTTTAGTTCGGAGGTTTCCAGTGGGGTGGCTTTGAAGCAATGACCCTAGTGAGGATGCATGTCGCCGCATCACTGTTAATATGCTTTGGGATCTGGTGTGGATCCTATAGCCCTTATGTCATTGTGGACAAGAGGTGGAATTGTTCAGGCAACTTTTCTGGTAGCATTTTTTGGAGCTTTTCGAATCAGCAAACTAGTACCCGGGTCCTGAACGGACTCTTTTGGAAGGGTTTTGGAATTGGTGGTTATACACTGGGAGGAGCAATTGGTGGTAATAATCTTGAGGAGGTCAAAGATGGATCAAGGAGGCCAGGGCGAACCATTATTACAGGAGGTGTAGTGAGTCTGGGATCTGCCTTTTGGAGGCTGTGAGGGTATACATGACAATAAGACCAGTGAGAGATGGCCCCCTTGATTCACAGTGATGGGAGTCCCCTCACAATCTACCCCTTTGTTACAGTTTTAAGACAAGGACTGACAAGATTGGGGCTTCCCACACATGAATTTGACTCCTATTAATTCAGGATTGGAGTGGCAGCAGCAGCAGCGCAGCAGGGTCTGGGGACAAGTGCAATTCAGGTAAATGGGTGTTGGCATTCTGAAGCACACAGAATGTACACAAGACTTCAGGTGGGGCATCAGAACACTTCCAAGTATACGTGCTGATGTATTACAGACAGATAACAGGAACTGATGGCCAGAAATCTTGGGGGAAGGGGAAAGGACATTCCTTTTTTTACTACCAGTCTACCTCCTCCCCACCCCCCAACCAATGTTACCTTTATAGCTACACTGGGGAAAATTCAACCGTCCTCTTTTATTCTGATAATACAAAATTACAATTGAAAACTAATAGTAAAGCAAAGAATATTCAAAACACCTAAAGCCATACCCTGCATAAAATGGATGCAGAATAGTATTGGAGGCTAGCAGACATAATTTATATCACTATTGCTGTACCTCCTGATGGGATTTGAATGGTAATATTTCTAGAACAGTATAACTTTCTGTTGAAATGTACTATATCAAATAAATAAATAAATAAAAAGGAAAAATACAGCTTGGACTGACTGTATTTAAAAGGAGGAAGAGTAAAGGAAATATTTTTCATAAATATTGTAAATAATTTGCAAAATATTATAAGCAGGCCCCATTATAGGCATTCGGCTAGTTTAAAATGATGGACAATAATCTCTCCACAGTAATACGCAAGCAGCACTATTGATTTCAGTGGGGTTGTACAAGTGTAACAGAGGGAAGAATTTAGTCCATTCTGTGCACTTACATCCATTTATTGTATTACCCACAAAACGTTCTTCCTCAAATCTTAATGAACACATTATTTCAGGGTGCATCTCACCAAAAGGGGATTGAAATCTCTTTTGCATTTGAAATGACTTGCAGGTACTATAGCTATGTCATACTTTCTGTACTTTTTAACCACAACATAATGCATGGCAGAAAATGGGTGAGGTTCGGGGCTGGCTTTCCAAGAGGTGCACCACAGAGGGCACACCCTACGGGGAGGGATCAAAGGTAGCTTTAATCAGGAGCAATCCAGAATTGCTGTAGTGCTGTGCACTACAGTCCCTCTAATTCCCTGCACTGTGGTTTGCAGGAGTGAGGAAGCAGCATAGGACCGCTTAGTCACTCCTATGCTGTGTTTAGACTAGGGGAGCTCTCCCTTGGGCACTTGCAATGATGTTCCGGCCCTTCTTTGCCTTCTATCCAGAAACAGTTGGGTAGGTTATTTGTCAGTCACAGGGCTGAGGTTCCAAGTCCCTTTATCACATTAAGTGTAATGCTAAAGGCAATTTTCCAAGTGTTAATGGACCAACCAGACTTTGAGGACAATAATAGTGCTCGCTGCCAGAACATGTTCTGGTTCACTAAGAGCAGGTACTAGCATGGATCTGCTCTGGGAAATCTGTCAGTAAGAGCTGAATGTGTTAGAGGAAAGTCTTCAGGGAATGACTGTATGAAGTGAAGGTGAGCAAATGTATGCAAGTTCTGCAGAAAATGGGCCATGGAAGCTACATGGTAGAGCTCTACTGGAACCAGATTTTTTTGGGGGGGGGGGGGGGAAGTTGTGCAATTTCAAAATTTCTTCTGCTCCAGAAAGGAACAAATAGAATTCAAAGTATTTCAATATATGTCATTTGAATTTCAATTTTTTCATTTTCTATATCATTTTATAATATAAATTGAAAAAAATAAGTCATTTTGAAATGAAAAATTAAAATGGATGACATGAAATATTCTGACCTTACCAAAACTATTATTTTCATTTTTCATGAAATTTCACTTTTGATGAATCAGGATTTTCCAACAGAGAAACATTCCACTGGAAAATTTCTGACCAGCTCTTCTATGTGAAGAGGAGAAGTTCCCTCCAACTTCCAAGCTGCTGGATCCCTACCACACCCATAAGCTCAGTTTCATAGGGCAGTGGCCTGGATAGAAGGGAGAGGAATAGGGAGCAATCATTCTATTGCAGCATATTCCACTCTGTGGAAAAGGTATAACTGGTGGCCTATACTTCTGAGCAGCAGCACACTTTATAACATATTGTGTGTTCCCTAGTCAGAGGGGTTGCAGGATCACTGCTGTGGTGGAGTATCCATATTGCTGGATCAAGGAGTGGGTATAACATGGGAACACCAAGTAGGGCTTCAGATTTGCTGTGTCTTTATTATCTTTCCTGAGGGATATCTGACCTGCATGCACCAGGCTGGTGATATTGAAGGAGGATGGTGGGGAACTGTGGCTCCTCAAGTAGAGGATCATAGAATATCAGGGGTAGAAGGGATCTCAGAAGGTCATCTAGTCTACCCCCCTGCTCAAAGCAGGACCAATCCCCAGACAGATTTTTACCCCAGTTCCCTAGATGGGCCCCCTCAAGGACTGAACTCACAACCCTGGATTTAGCAGGCCAATGCTCAAACTACTGAGCTATCTCTCCCCCCAAGTAGCCTTGTGTGCATTTCCATTTGGAAAGGGGAGCATAGAGCGCTCCAAAATACAATAACTGAGTAGCAGAAACAGAGAGTTTTGTTGTTGCTTTACTAGAACCCTCCTTTTCAGTCACTCAGTACACTCTCCCTGAGGAATAGCAACTACACTTATTTATCCAACGCTGGTTCAGGGTGAAATACTCTGCCAGAAGAATACATTTAAACTGTTGTAAAGTAAAACATGTCATTATGCATATAGCCTAGTGCTGTTTCAGCAATACATTGAGTTGCCATTTATGAACCCTAACTGTGGAACTGATTGGGAATCTGATTTATTAGCCTATAAAGGTTTGAACTAACAATATTCATGGACTCCTAGGAGTTAGAGAGACTAAAAACCTAGATTATCCATTGCATCTTTCTATTTGAGCAGGTTTGCTCTCTACAGTGTATCTCCTATTGCTTTGAAGTCTGGTTTCAAATGTATCAAGCAATGGGGCTTCCATTGCCTCCTTTGCACAGCTATTTCACAGTCTAATAGTCCTCACAGTTAGGAATAAGCAAATAATTCCCAGTGAATAATTTTATTTGATGAATTTAATTTAATTTTTTTTTTGAGTTCACAGGCAATCTGCAAGTGGTTCATGATTTCTCACATGTATTTGATGTACATCTTTAAAATGTTTTACTTTATGGATTGTTTTTATCTCCTGGTTAGATGAGCATGCCGGACTTCTGGTTTGAATATTTGTACACACAAATTTAAAATTTAATTTCTGGGAATATTTGTGCATTCAGCTATTAAATTAACTTTCCATGAATATTTCCGTAAAATTCAAATGTTTTCAAATGAAAACACAAAAGGCATGTGAGAATGGCCAACGTAAATTAATGTAGGGTTTTATCCTTGTACCACCAAAATCAACAGGTGAGTTGCCATCAACTTCATTGGGCACAAAATCAAGCCCTTAAAGATTTGAACTAATACAAAAGGATTTTTTTTTCCCATTACACACTCAGGTCTAATTAGGAAGCATTCCCTGAGGTTTAGTTTACATTTGCCTAGTTTATGGTAAGGTAACAACTCTTAATAGAAGTAGGATATTTGGGGGTAACGTGGTTTTGGTTGGGTTTGTTTTTCAACTTTAGTTCACATTTTTGATCACTTTTCGCTGAAATATGTCAAAAACTGAAATACGCTATTTTAGCAATAAGTCAAAATTGACACATTTGTAGTGGAAGCCTGTAACTAAAAATTTATGTATGTTAAAATTATACTACAGTTATACAAGCAGTGAGTATTGTTAAGAGTAGCAAATTCTCTTGGCAATTATCTCCATTGATATATTTTTAATTCATAACATCTGAAATTATAACTTGGATGAAACTGTTCTGCAATGAAAATAACAGTGCTATATGATAGCTTTCTCTCCCCTTCCCTCCTCTGCTCGCCCCCCACTTACGGTTTACAAGTCTGGCTGGCAATATTGGGTTGAACTTCTCGAGAGACTCAGCATTCTCATCATCTGTTACATACTCAAAGTTAATAATAAACATCATAGCTACTCCTTCTTGATTTTTCACTGGGATTATGTGGGTGTTGCAAATGAAGGTGGACCCTAAGAAGGGAGAAAAAGAAAGGAATTTTATGTAAGTCAAAGAAATCTGCATAGTGTCTTTTTTTCTTTCACCAATAGTTCCAGTAATGTCAAAAATCCTGCAGATTGTTTCTTTTGCTCACCAAACACATGGAGCATTTTTAATTTTAGTAAGGCTATTTATGGCACAGATGAAATGTGTCTTCTCATAGCGTATCATGTGAACTTGTTCCAAAAGACTTCTCAGATAAGTTGCCACTTTCTTGTGGTGCCTTGGTTTTTATTCATTGGAAATGCTTTGAACATAAACACACAGCATCACATTGTGGAGGTATTCAGTAGCAAATGCCACCAGCAAGCTACCCCATCAACCACAATGCTTACTGGAGAACACAAGGTCACATTTGCTTCCTAAATGTCAGGGGTTCTTGAAGCTTTTTGGTTTGGTTACAATAGAATCACTTATTAAACATTTGTGTGTAAATATATAGCTATTATTATTTTGGGGTCTTCACAATGGCATTTTGATTTTGCATTAAAAATGATGTTTGTGGAAACAAGTCCTTTGTTTTTAACTTGATCATACTCATTGGTGATTCACATTCTACCATCAAACACATCTCCAAACCTTTATAGCCAAGGCTTTCCAACTTGAGTAACTGATGTCAGGCATCCAAGTCCATGATGACAGACCTAATTCAAGAGGCCTGAATTTCAGAGATGCTGACCACAACTCTTACTGAATTCAAAAGGAGGTATGATTGCTTAGCGCTTCTGAAATCCAGTGTCCTTTTACATACATATCCCTTAGTAGGGATTTAGAAGTTTTGTCCTATGTTCATCATTATAATTTTCCTTGGAAAACTGATATTTGACAAAGTCATTAGCTTCCCTCTGATTCCTGGTGTTACATTAGTGGTTCCAACAATACTGTGATTAGCAATAAGATAATATTCTCCTAAAAGCTTCACATAAATACAACTGTGAGCAAGCGTCTTCCCAAGATGAGCAAGACATCATCTGTAATTGATCCATTTGAATGTAATAATCACTGAAATTCGACAGGCAGTGTAATTTTTTAAGGACAGATCCTGATCTGGGTCCCACCACAATAAATCAGAAGTATTGCCACTGTAAAAAGAAATACTCAAGATTTACACCATTGTAACTGAAATCAGAACATGGCCCCTAATATTTAAGGTAACATTTTCTATAATGTGGTATTTAAGGCAGCTGGAGCTATAGATAAAAACGGACATGCTGCCCCTTCAAGTTTTGCAGTTGTACCTTCAATCCATTTAATAAAACAGTTAAGCTGTGGCTCTTGCCACAGTTTCCATGGTAACAAGGGGGATGACTTTAGTAAACAGAAAATAAGCAATTTAAGACTGTTCCATGAGAGCTATAAATAGAAATGCTGCAGGCCAAGCATTGCAACATAGACTGGTTAAACAGAGAGTCTAAAGACAGGCTAGAAATAACCATTATGTTTTCAGCTAATTAACCAAAATACATATTGACTTTTAACACTTAAGACGACATTTCTTGATTCATTTGGAAAGACATTGTTACTTTCCAGCCATAGCTTGTTATTTTGAATTTTTCAGCATGTGGACAGTGACCCGCAGAGTTGACTAAACACATGCTCAAGGCTACCCTTTTGCACACAAGCTTTTGTTATCTCCAACAGCACAAAGTATTAATGCTATTTCACATTTACAGAGAATATTTCACTCCCAAACATGTACAAATGATATGTGCACCACAGGTAGTGATTCACCTCTGTGGAGAAATACGACACAAGAATATGACAGAAACTGAATAATACAGAGGCCAAAGGAAATTGCAGGGGAAATTTAGGAACACAAAGTGAGAGAGATCCTTAGCTGGTTTAAATAAACATAGGTCCAATTAAGTTGATGGAACTATATCATTTACACCAATAGAGTATTTGGCCTTAAGAATTTAACCAAGCTAGAATTCGTCCATCACACTAGGGCTTTTAAGAAGTGCCAGGGGGTATTTAATGACTACAAGTGATCAGAGTCTGCATGTTACATCTCATCCAAGAGCACCTGCAGCAACACTCCACCTTAAAGGGAAAGGTGTGCCAGTTAACAAATTCCCTAACACCACTTCCTGTACCATATCGGTGTTGCTTCAAGGCAGTCTATGATTCCACTGGAATATACACTTGTTGCCAGTTTAGTTGTGTTTAAACCTTATAACGTGAACCAAATATAAGGCGACGTCATGATCTCTGCCTGAGTCTACAGACAGCCTGAAAGATAGCTCTGAGAACTACCTCCAGTTATCTAACTAGGTAGTTTACTCTGAAAGTTAAGGAAAACCATGTGGAAAATTTAATGTCTAAATAGTTCACAGATGATCATTTTAGTGGAAACATCAGAGTAATATGCTTATCCCACAATTCAAATGCACTCTCAAGCCTTTTTGAGTACCAAACTCTGTCTCTGCCATTTATCTAGATGCCAAAATCTCTAACTTCCCTGTGACAGCTCCTAAATTGCAACTAAGTGTGATCGATATAAAAATTAGCAGCACATTGAAAACTGAAATGTGAGGACAGCCTAAAATAAACTGAAGTTAATATCAAAATAAATATGACAGAGATTATTGTATTGATTGTACTATCACCAAAAACTTCCATTCTGCTGTACTCGACTATCACAGTATGCAGGAAATCTTAAAGTAGAATTTAGATCCAGTTTGCTGATCATTAGTGAAGGTCGCTTCCAGAACCACCTCATCAAATCAACCCTCTTCTAGTTTATGAGGCCTATCAGCCTCAGAGCACAAGGGGCTACGGTACCAGCTAAGCAGCATAATTCACATTTAAGTAACATTTTGTTATTATGTCAATATCGCAAAAGCTAGATTATTTGTATCCAATGGAAATAAGTAATGTGAGAATAAGACAAAATGCAACTGTGACTATAAAACACCAGAGTAAAGAGATAAATACATGGTTGGGGGAAAAAGTAGCTGATGCTCTAATGAAGCTGACAGTAATGAAGGAAGTAATAAGTAACTTGTTTATAAACAATATTGTCCAATATTTGTATTCTTAGTCATTCAGTTACTTGTCATGGCACTCAGCATGATTTCCGTGTTTGTCCTCTTTACTGAAACATTCTGAAAGTAGGAAATGCCTCTGATGAGCAATACAAATTTTAATGAAGTTTCTGGAATTTGCAATTCTTATCCATAGCCACTGAGAAAGCAGAAGTTGTGTAATCAGAATAATTATTAAAATTACACCTTTATGAACAAATTGATTAAATATCCAAGTGGTATTTGAAATTAGATTAGTGTGCTGAAAGACCAAACCTTCACTTTCAGCTTTTTAAAGAATATTATTCAAGAATTGTCATGAAATATAAACATTTACTTTATCATTGACAACAACTCTAAGTATATATAGTTAAAATTATTACTGTGATGGATGCTATATGAGTAGATTGAGAGATGCTGGAGAAAAGTTGGAAATTTCCTTGGCAGTATGAATTCCATGTTTAGAAAAAATAGCCGAGTATCTCCTTCTGCTTATTACTAAATTTAAGTAAAAATCATGAGTGTCTGACATTTTATTGAAATCAGTGGCAGAAACTCTATTGTTTTCAATGAGAACAGGATCCAGGCCCATACGCTGCTGTGGAAATTAATTTGATGTTAGAAATCCAGCATTATGATTTCACAACAGGATCCTATAGAGAAGATGGGCTAGGATGGAGCAATCCCTTGCTGAAATACTGTGACCCAGAGACCCCTGAGCAAAAGGTCCCATGTTCTTTGCCAGTAGCTCTCACCTCAAACCTAACAAACTCACACCACTAAACATGTCTTACAGAATATTTATGCACAAAGAGTAACATATAAGGTATCTACAGAAAGCTCATAACCTGTAGAGATTCAGAATCACCATAAGATGTGTATGGACAATAGTTAAGGGAAAATGTCTTATACTTAACATATTCTTTATGGACTTGGAGTAGAAATTAGTCCCCAGGAGGTAATGTGTCTCAGCGGTGACCCATTCAAGCCAAAGGGAGTTGTTACCCCTCTCTAGTCAGCTGGTAAGGTAATGCCAGGGTCTATGGTCTACCCTTGCCCCATCCTAAAACACTGAATGGAAAACCATCAAAGGCAAAATGAGGGCAACTACTTGGAGGATAAAGGGAACATTACAGCAGGCAAGAGATCACTCTGGCTATGAATAAAGACAAAAGACTGTTCAAGTATAACAAAGTAAAGGGAAAGGCACTCTGGATCCATTCACTGTGGAAATCCATTAAAGAGTAGGAGGCTTTTATGAATGTTTGGATCCTGGTTCTTGTGAAACCAGCCAGTTCTGCAATTGACTGAACTTTGGGGGGGAGGGGGCACATACTTTAGTAGATAGGAAAGGTAACTATTGATAAGTGTAGACTCAGTTGACGTTTTATGATTTTGTTTAATATTGTAACCAGTTGTTTCCACCACTTTCTCTCATTTTTAGATAAAGCTTTATTCTTTCTTTATTCTTTCTAAGTCTTTGGCTTTTATCATAAGTGCTATGCGGTTTACAGGTGTGGTGGCATAAGGAAAACTGATAAACTGGGGTCCACTGCATCTTTGGATGCAGAGCACCTGCAATTTCTGAGAGTAGCTACTGTCAGGGGCTGGATATCACAAGGGAATGATCTAAAGGGACTTGGGTGCACCTCTTGTTGTCCTCCAAGGTGAAGATAAGGCCGGGGCCTGGTCTACACTACGCGTTTAAATAGATTTAAAGAGCGTTAAATCGATTTAACGCTGTACCCGTCCACACTACAACACCCTTTATATCGATATAAAGGGCTCTTTAAATCGATTTCTGTTCTCCTCCC